>NC_135497.1:218910789-219023686 GCF_052857255.1 Amblyomma americanum
AAAATATTTCGTGCAACTCGCAACACCTGAGTATCAGGTGGACGACTGATTGCAAACAAGTTTGGGAGTTTGGGTTGTCTCTCTGCCCTGTTTTACGCGAGGAAGAGCTCAATAAGAAGCAATCATACGGAATCCCCAAGCAGGTAGGGGTTGCCAATAGCAAGCCCACTATGTGTGATTTCTAAGGCACAGCGCAACACAAGACAAGCACATCAGGCTGACAGGATACACGTGAGCGCTCGTGCGTCTCTGCCTGCTGTCTACCTCATGTCTTTGTCTTGCGTTTCGTTGTAATTTTAAAATCATCATCATCAGCCTTATAACACCCAATGCAGGGCAAAGGCATCTTCCATGTCACTCCAATTAACCCTGTCTTTTGCCAGCGTCATCCACCCTTTGCCTGCAAACTTCTTAATCTCATCCGCCCACCTAACCTTCTGCCGTCCCCTGCTAAGCCTACTTTCTTTTGGAATCCACTCAGTTACCCTTAAGGACCAGCGGTTATCTTGCCTTCGCATTACATGCCCTGCCCAAGCCCATTTCTTCCTTTTGATTTCGGCTAGGATGTCATTAACCCGCGTTTGTTCCCTCACCCACTCTGCCCGCTTCCGGCCTCTTAACGTTACACCTATCATTTTTCTTTCCATGGCTCGCTGCGTTGTCCTCAACTTAAGCTGAACCCTTTCGTTAGCCTCCACGTTTCTGCCCCGTAGGTGAGTACCGGTAAGATACAGCTGTTGTACACTTTTCTCTTGAGAAACATTGATAAACTGCCATTCATGATTTCAGAGAACCTGCCATATGCGCTCCACCCCATTCTTATCCTTCTAGTTATTTCCCTCTCATGATCCGGATCAGCGGATTAAAATCATGTAGCTCCAGCTCGCTTAAACTGCCATCTTGGTTACTGTGGTGGTGTGTTCGTGTTTGGTTGATAACACAGAAAGGACATATGGGAGGAATTCGTATGCATAAAGCTTGTAACATCAGAAAAACGTTTCGTTTCTCATCGCGTTACACAGTATGATTGCGGAAACTTCAGTGTTCAATTACTTTGCGGCAGCACTTCATATCAATGAAAGCAGATGTGGAGTCTCTGCTCACGAGATGGTTTCCGTTCCGTTTGTCACTTCCCACACTTCCATTTACTTCCCATATTCCTATAGGTTTCGAACGATCATCGTCGCCTGCGTCCAAGCAGTACCTAAGCAACGAACAAGCTTGTTAGCCGCAACGGCGCCCATTTCGCCTTTGTGAAATAGCACTGCTCGCACTGCGGTTCGTGATACAGCTAGGTGCAGCCGTGCTAATAGCCTTACATGCTTCAAAATGTAAGCATGCAGTCACAAGCAGTCGCCTTGCACTAGCAAGTAGAGCGTTGCAAAGGCCTCATAACGAAGCGCATGGGGCCGCGAAATTCCTTCGTTTTAGAGGTCAGTTCGTTATAACAATCGCGCCCTTCTATGTCCCGCAGTAAAGCAGGATTAGCATATTGACAGAAACAAAGATTCATTCCCGAACTTTACGGCACCTGCCCAGCAAAATAAGTAGGTAATTTCATTTATAACGGTTCGCCTGACACCAAACCAACAAAGGTTGGACCTGATGCCAAGTCCGAAAGCGTGTTGAGGCGGAAGGTGCGGGAGTGACTCAGAAACAACTACATGGTCTCAAATGCACGCGACTTCAAGAGTCGTTACCACCCTGGGCTCTTCGGACAGCTCATCGACACTGCCCGCCAAGTAATCCTGAGCGCGTCTTGCGCGTTGTTCATGGCGTCCACAACGTCCGCCGTTGTAAGCTGTGTGGAAATGAACACATCATCGGCTGACACCTAGTCGCCGACGGTCGCTCCGTTAGCACGCGCACCGTACGTGGCGAGCTCCGTGGCAGAACTCATAGCATCCCCGTCGTTGGCGCAGTCGCCGCATTCTCGTCAGCAAATTCCATGAGCTGAGGCAAAGCCGGCTTTTCGTCAGCAGCCACGCGCGGTGCCGGGAGATCCTCTTCTCCACTCGGTGCAACTGATTTCGATGGTTTGGCGAGCGTTTATTTTAGTTTTGTCTCGAACCTTGTGTCAAGATTGAAGAGAATCTGCTTCAGTTTCTTTGTACGGTACATGGCTTTCGAAGTCTGTACAATGATTTGGTCGAGCGCTTACAGCACGACTGCGCAGTTCGGCGGCAGGAAAGCCATTACGAAGTGCTCCACAATCGCACTATATTGTTGTGTGCAGAACAGTTCTCTACCCGAAGAGCAATATTGTGTTTCTCAGTCCGAATCTTCTCCAGCTTTAGCAGCTAGTCCTGGAAGAAATCAGTCGCCATCCAGGCCTTTTTGCGCAACGACATCAACCGGAAGACTGTAGGCTCCTCTGAAACAGGGGCCACTGAAATCAGGACGCACTTGCACTCCGCGTGCTCGCAAAGCCTGCTCGCCCATCTCCCTGCTTGTTTTGGGCGAAAGAAATACTTTTGTGCCGTGGCCGCCACTTAAGTCCGCAAAGGATAGCAAAGCATGGTCCAACAAAAACAATTCTACAGAGTAAAGTTTTTTCGCGCATAGCTATGAATGTCATATTACATGAATAAAATGCATTGCGACTTTATGCATAACAAGTCCAGCTTTCTTGTTCATCACTTTAATTGTGAGCTGAATGTGGACCGTTGAAAGATACTGCTTTGAACATATTTATGGGAATTGTGCAATCTTCTGATGCGGTGCAAAATCTTGCTTTTAATGATTGGCGTGCGCTCCTACCGGGTAGTTGAGACTGCCATGTATAAAACTAATCGGGTGAGTTTTTCGCAATAAATAGCAAAAAGCTTCAAGCGTCCAGAGGAGGCATGTGAGGTTATACTTTCTGTTATGGTACAATCTTACTATGTGCAAAAATATTACGTTCATCAACAACTTCCCTTTGAAAATAACGCCCTTCTCCTGAAGTGCTGGTTATGACGACATCAAAAGAATTTATTTTGTTTGTCTCAAAATACGAAGCACCGAAAACCGTAAAAAAATTCAAACGTTTGTTGTTATGTTCTAGCAGTAGCCATTCTAACTATTTTCTCATGTTCTCTGGAAAGCAGAAAAAGCTGCAAAAAAAATGTTCGGAACGCAAACAGTATATGCCACGTCAGAAAACGAAAATTTTTAAGCTCGAGAAAAATTGCTTTTGCGGCATATTCGACCCCCTTAATTGAGTGGTGAGGTGGTCGAAGTAAAAATATGAGAGGCAGCACGTTGCACAATACTGCTAATGACATTTATCTCAGGAAGTTAATCAGAACTCTGGTTTTAAGAGAGAAAATAATCTTGAAAAAATTGGACGGGACACTTTAACTCCGCCTTAAAAGTATGACGGGATAGCGTAATGGGTTAATGCCTATATATGCAGAAAGCCATTCTCTATTTTACATCCATAGATTCCTGCGAGTTCTCATACCCCTCCTGGCGCAGTGGTGCGGCGGTTAAGCGATGCGCCACTGCCCTGCAACGGCAGGTGCTGCCAGCGATGAGCCTTGTGTAGCCCAAGTTGGTCTTCCCGAGCGACCAATCGTTAATTTAACTGCCACCTGCCACGGTGGGCAGTTTGCTCGCTATCCGCTGCACAGGTTGTGATGAAGCTGCCATGGGACCTAGGTGACCCACCTGCCTCCTAGGTTGCTCTCCGGGGGCCACCTGCCAAAGCCATGCCAGTGATTTTTCGCTCACAGCGCCGACGCCGACCACGCCGACACTGGATTTCCTGGTGAACGGGGCCCTTAACGCCACCGCGTTAAAACATTCCAAACGGATATTCATGAAAAGCATTTGTGAATGAACTGCATATCATCATTGCACTCGCGTAGTGTTCGAGACGAGCTAAGATGGCACTGCATGCATGTCGGCGCTCTCAAGCGAGCGGCCGCTGAGGAAACCCGCGCTTAGGCGCGCCAACAGAGAATTAAGCGCCCGGGAACTGAAGGAGAGCGGCGAGCGATAAGCCTCGGCCCCAGGGCCAAATTAAAGCGCTCTGAGCTCTCGGGCGACGCGGTCTTCCGCACGTGCAGGGAGAAATGTTGGCCCCCGGGTCGAGATGGCGTGCGGCGGCGCAATTAAAAAGCGGCCACGGTCCGCGACGCCGCTGCCGTCTCCGGGCCATTTGTTCTTGGCCCTCACACCGTCCCTCTGCGGATATGTCCGCAAATATAACGCGCACGTGCGCCACGCTCCTGCGAAGCGGCACGAGCGTAAAGCGCGTAGAGATGGATACTACTCGCGGCCACATGCCGACGCGCGCTGCCCGCAAGCCTCTCAATACTAAGAAACGCGCGCAAACGTAGCAGTGGGCAGGCGAGCGCCAAGAGGGGAACAGCCAGCCCCTTGATAAATGGCGCTCATATTTCGGAGAAGTGGGCGCTCGTTTTTGCCATGACGTCCGGCGCGCGCGGGGTGACTCAGCGAAATCTCTGCTCGCTCCATTAGCGCACGCGGGCCGCCGGCTGTGGCCGGTCGGCGCGGCCCGCGCTCATATTCCCCAAGCGGCCGCGATGGCCGCCGTTAGTTTCCATTAGGGCATGCGGCACAGCGCGGCAGTACAGGCCGAACGGCGGCTCCGATCGCCGGTCGGGGACTCTGGCCGCGGGATGGCCGCTGCTGCTGCTGCCCGCCGCTCTCGCCCATCGGGACTCCCTGCGCGGCCGTCTCGCCACATTGGCTGGCCAGTCGTCCTCCTAAACGGTTCCGTCACGGAGACGTCCTTTCCACACTCCTCCCGAAGGCCGTTGCGAAATTCCAGCTGGTCTTTTTCAAGGCCAACGGATCGCTGCATGTAATATATGAGCTATACGAAGCATTTTGCATGACGTCTGAGAAGGAAGGCACTTGCGTAAGCGACCAGTCGGTAGCGCTGACGAAGCGAGAGATAAACTTTTTAAGGAAGTGAAAAGACTCCGTCCTCTACGCCTGCCTGTCAGCGGAAGAAGATTAGACAACTAATCTCCATGAGGCTACTTGTTTTTGTCTTTTCATCTTAACAGTTCGTATCAAACGAATTTCCCACGCAATAAAATCAGTTGATAGTTTGCGCCCTATCTGTATGTGTCGTTCTTGTGTGTGTAAGCCTTGAGTAGCGCAATAACAATGTCGAAGCATGTATAGTACCTCCGTTACGGAGACCGGCTCTTGCGACTGTTGTTCCATGCGTCGACCGGTGCTTTTTGCGGCCTCTGTAGAGACCACCTGAGGGTATTTACGATGCAGCAGTCGGGCTTTAACGCAAAAATCTAGTTAACGCCAGGAACCCATTCCACACTGAGTGAACGGCATCGCTAGGCCCCCGTCTCCGCCGTTTTTCCAGCGATGTATAAATAAACTAACGGCAGGTACGCGCCGGTCTCTGTACACATTATAATAGCCCCATTGCACTGCTAATTGGTGCAATACCGGCGGGTAGCAGTGTTCCACTACCACTTACCAAGCGAGCACAGTAAGCGAGTGATGGCCTAGTCGTTTGAGCGTCCGCCTCGCATGCGGGAGGTGCGCGGTTCGATCCGCGGGGCCGCCGGGTACCCACCACCGATACAATGGGTACAAGCTCTCAATTGGTCTGGTGCTCGGCTTCTTTGGGATGAAATGATTGGCAAATGGTTCTTGGACTCCACCTTGAGTAGAAGAAAAATCCTTGTGTCATGTGGCCACAGACGCCCTTGCGCCATAAAAATTCATCATCATCACCACCACTTTTCGAGCGCATAGGTTTCTTTGCCCCCTGTATGGTGGCCTGATTGCTTCCCCTTCTCAGCATCTTTCTGGCATCGTTGACTATACCTGGCTGTTTCCTTACGCCAGCTCCCCACATGCGCCTTGCCCCCAAGGCATATCTAGAGGTCTCGCAAGCAACAAGGATGCGGCGCTGCCACTAGTACGAACGCATTTGATGTAAGTAGCAAGGAGGACGCATCAGTTACTCAAAGCCCCATAAGACACGAAAACGGCCCGCATTTATCTATTTATTTATTTTATGTGCTCTGAGTCCAATCATTTATTATAGTAGTACCGAGAAAATAAAACAATAAGCATTAATACAACAGTAAGCAGTAAGCAGTGAAATTTTAGGATTTCAGGTATCGTTTGTATGCGCCTACGCGTCTATCCAGAAGGCACCTGCTAACTGTTGCTACATTGTAATGCCCTGCCGTTCGAAATTCACTGTATTTTTAAGGCAGGAGTTCTGTAAACGTGAGGACAATACTTACAAAGTTTTGAACCATTATACTGGAGTCCAACATACTGATAGCGGAAAAAAATAATGTAAATTGCTCTATGGTCCCTTCAGCAATCTTTCATTTTTTCCTAAAGCTGATAGACTGAAAAGAGCTGATGTTAGCAAAGGAACCATACGAATGCGTAGGACAGGTCTCCGTCTTGGAGATTCTGAAGGTTGATGCGTAACTATTGCTGAAGTACAAGCCACCGTAATGCGCGGGTCTGCTGCGACAAAAACACCAAGACCAATCGACAAAAGTACGCGCCCGCAAGAACTTACTCTATAAGCATAAAATACTAACAGCTTCCAATCTTAGCAAGCTCAGTTGGCCTTAGACCTGAAACCTATGTGAAGTTGATGCCGAAACTGAACACGAAACTAATGCAAATTTCTATTTGAAGCATCTTCGTATACAATAAAAACGATAACTTTGTTCCAAGCTTCTTTCGAACCGACGCCGGCACCATGCTGATATTGTGTGGTCTTGGTGCCTTAAATCGCTCGGCCAGAATGCGCAATTGAGCTCCGAAGGAGCCTCCATCTAAAAGAAAGACAGGGGTAAGCAAGACATCAACAAGGGTAACCAGCACTTTGGGCACTCCATTTCCTCGCGAACATCCATCAGCAGGGCCATCATATGGCTAAAATGCGTTTTCGGAAGAAAAATGCATTGCACAAGGCGTGGACCGCTATTTCCACGAATGACCCGCTGCAGCAAGAGAATGGGTGGCCGAAATTGTCACGGTGGGGACACTGTTTTAGCGGCGAAGATAGTGACTGCGAGAAAAAAGAGGTAGCGGGAGGGGATAAGTCATTATCATCGTCATGAGCCACCCTTCATCTCGTTGCATGTTATACCCACTCCATGATCGTTCAGCGCGCCGATGTTCTCAGCGACCGCAGTACGTATTACAGTCTGTTGATGGGGCTGGATGATTCGACAGCCATGAAGCGTCTTCAGAATATGAAATGTTTCACAATTTTTACACGGGAGCAGACAGGTATATATCTGACTGATCGGCGACGACAGCATTATGCGGATGCAAGCCAGTGGGAGGTGGCGCCAGGAGGCTGAAGAAGAGCACTGGGCGACCGCCACACTGAATGCCTCGTTGAGACCGATCTGAAGTGTGTGGCTAGCAGCACCTGTGGCCCATCCCAGAATGCACCGTCCGATGCCCCTGCAGAGCATTTCGTGTTGGCACCTACCCCCGTCGACGAGATCACACGTCATTCTTCTCTTGCGTGAAGGTGAAGACCAGATCGAGCCGGACTATGACTCTGTCGGTCAGCCGATGTCTAGGCGCCACTTTATTGTCAACCAGATTGGGTGACGAAACAGCTTCTCTATTACAGCATCTCAATTACAAAGTGTTCTAAAATTCAAGCATTGAAGCACCTCCTTAATATACTCGTACAGAAGATGTCAGCGAGTTGAACTGTCGGGTGCTGGTCCAAAGTGTATTCACGAATTCTTCCCTGTAGTTCCTGTCGCTCGAGGTACCGAGATGCCAGTACGGGTGCAGCCCAATAATACAGAACACGCCTCAGCGATTGAACTGTTCTCAACCATTCCTTGGAGAAAATATGAAGGTACCATGGGATTATATGCTAGCGCACTAGTGGCATTTGCCAGCGTACAAATTACCTCCTAATTTTCGCTACGTGAGGTGGGAAACAGTTTTACAGCCTGAAACGTGCTCCGTAGTTTAATGGCCTGGACACGCTACAGAAGAGTGGAACCGGAAATGTAGACAAGAGCAACGCCCCTGAGAGATATAGCTATGGTAAACCTTTTGCCGGTCTGCGAGCGCAAGTATCTGTGTGCACGATAATCAGCCTCACCACGAGCCTTTCCACGGTTCACGCGCAGCCGCAGATGGACGCACGGAGAGAAGAAGAGAGAAAACATTAATATGCGTTCCAGGCCCGGCTCGCTGGCTCAAATACCCATTTTGGAGTTCGACGTCGTATGATGTCTACCCACCATTTGAGTGATACTGGCAACCAAGAGTGACCACAGTTTTGTGCATAGTGCAGCAGGAGAAGCCCAGCTCTCCCAGAAAGAGGGTGGGAGGAGCTGGCGATGTTCCCGTGCTTGGCGGCGACATCTTTAGGACCGCTTCCCGTTCGGTTGTCCTCACAACCTCCAACTTACTCATCTTGCGATGGAAGCTGCATCACTGCACATATCACCACCACCCAGCTCATGCCGCTACTGGCACGGTGCGCGCACGTCATCGAAGCGAGATCCGCAGTGCGCTCACACACCCTAACCGCGACGTGCAGCCGAAGTAGCCACTCACATCCCCTGCCCGGAGGAGGAGGCGCAGGATGCACAGCTCTCTCCGTCCTCTCCTGTCTTTCCGGCTTCGCGCCATTGCCGAAGCTGTACCGAAGTCAATCTCTCAGCAGGCTCCGTAGGCTCGCGCAGACGCACAACTGCGAGTCCACGCCGCGCAAGCGCCTTAGCTGCGCCCGCTTTCCTCTGCGCATCAGAAACCGTGCTGATTATATTTGATGGCACCACCATTCCGCATCGTTTTCTTCCGCCGCGCCGCCTTCCGCTGCCGCCCCAACCACATTAAGGCTCACCGATGTGAAAAGCTCTGCGCGTGTGGACACCGCGCCTACTGCTGCCCTGAAAAATTCAATTTTCGATATCCCACCTGTTCAAAAACTCTCAAGTCGGACACTAAATCTCGCCTCTACTCGCCCTGGCGCTTCCTTTGTAGTGGAAAGCATCCCACCTTCTCCCCCCAGTGTCTAGTCCAACAAGAAAAGGGACCAGGTCCGGGCCAAAGCGGAGTATGAACAATGCCTGCGCCGCCGGAAAGTACTGCCACCCCCTAACCAGCCTCCATCCCAAGTGACGACGACTGTCCTCTGTCCTCCTAATACATCCGCAGCGGCTTGTGCCGTCCTTCCGGCCACAGCCTCATTGGGTCGACCACAAGCACCCGCAAGTACTTCGATTCCAACCCTCGCCGACAAGCCTTCTCTTCGGGCACCCATGCTAACCCCCCCTAGCATCGGTCCTCACCGGCCTTCGCCTCTCCATCCCAGCCGGCTCCTCCATCGAACAGTAAGAAACCAGAAGGAAAGCCGGCCGCCATACCCATGTCACTCAACACGCCCTCCTTCCTCTCCTTCTCACAAGAATGTGCCGCCCTCCTTGATCGTCTCACCCTCTGCAAATAACAAATCGCTATCCTGACCGACGTCGTCATCACTCTCGAAACGATGACTCGTGACATCCTCTCCATCATCAACTCCTTAGTCTTACGCATCGGATCCCTGGACCAAGCTGTCTCCTCCCTCAAAAAAAAAATGATGACAACTTTAGCCACCACAACACCCGCCCCAATTCAAGTCATCCCTCAATCCCTTAAGCGACCACAACCACATCGTTCCCCCGGAGACAACCCTCAGCCTCCACCTCAACCTCCCGCGTCACCACTTCCAGAGGCACCCTTTCGGAAAGGCGGGGGCTCCGCCAATTCACATCCTCCAATGAAATTATCGAACCCTTCGTTCTAACCACACCTCCGTCTGTCAATGGCTCCTCTCCCATTCCTACACCATGCTTTTCCGCTGCAGGAGTCTCGCGTACCGCAAAATATGCCGGTATATCGGGAGCTCCACTCCATCCCAACCGATAATCCTCTCGTCACCACCTTCATTCGCCAAGGCCTACAATACGAACCCCTAGACCCCCTTTCTTGCCTACATTCCCATCTTCTTGCCTTCGCCTATTACCCCTTTCCAACCCATGGCTGTCCTAAACTACAGCAACTCTCCTACCGAGCGCACCCTTTTCAAGCCCCTCTTTCAATATGCTGCTGAGCTCGCCTCCAATTCTGAGGCCCTTATAACTGCCCCGCATGTTGTACTTTGTTCGTTGCGGATATAAGGCCAGGACGAATGCTTCAAACCCATATCACACGTCACCGCTTTAGAATCCTCAATACCCTTGACGCTCCCACGCGGGCAGGAGGCGCTGCAAAACAATCATCCAAACCCCGATCTCACTCTCCTGCTCGCCCACACCCATGCCACATGGAAACACACCAGCACTCGTCTCTTCAACGAGCGCTACATTCTTCTTACCTCACTGCATCTGATTTCTGCACTTCGCAAACACACCACCAAACACACCAAATGGGACAAATTCCGAAAAGTCCTCGAATCCCTGCCCGGATTCACTTCCTTCTATGAGCACTGCATATGCTTCCTTCACATCGCACAGAAACAGGCCACGCACATTAAGACCACCACAGCCCCAGCTGACTGTCCCGACGCTCATCTGATCTGCTTGTGGAAGCGCCGTAAACTACTCCTGCGGCTGATAAGTCAAAGAACCTTCAACTCGCAACTCCGCGCTAAACTCGCCACACTCGCAAAAAATTGGTGGGGTTTGAACGTAGTTAAACCGAGCAGGACGTGTCAAAACACTTGAGACAACACCGCCTAAAAGGCAACCGCATGCAAGACCTTATCGTCAGCCGCTATCGGCAGCCGCGCGTGAGGAGTAGAGGGAGAGGGGGGGGGGGGCGGTTCCACGCGTTGACGGAGCAGCTGCGCAAGGCCTCTACCGCTGGCGCTCCGTCAAAGGTCGAAGGTTAAGGCTTCACACATGCGCCGGGTCTTTCAGCTTTGCTAGTGAAGAAGTCATGTCCAACATTCTCGGACAAAATTTTTAAAACTTGGAAAATTGTAAGACACTATTATAGAAATAATGGTCCATTGTTCTGATATGTACCAATATCTTCCTTTTAAAGTGTTTCCATTGATTGCATCGAACAGTTAGCACTGCCATAGAAAACCAATGGGAACCCTTTTGACAGTAGCAAAAACGTTAATAGATAAAAAATACAAGACTGCCGTCAGGTGATCTGCGGATATATTGATTTTTCTAGTGAAATCTTACATTATGTGAAAAAAATTACGTTCATAATAGGTTTCCCGTTCAAAAATGCTTTTATCCGGAATTGTTTGGTTTGGTTCGCACTTAAGCATCGTCACTCACTTCTCGGTCCTCATCACCCTCCCATCCCCACTTTAGACAACTTTCTTGCTCTTCAAGGTTCAGCACAGTTGACACAAATATTACAGGACCTGTACGTCCCTCCCCCTCTGCCACCATCCTATCAAGGACATCAAGGAGACCCCATTCCCTAGATGAGCGATTCAACCTAGCCGAGCTCGACTTCTCTCTTGCTCTAAAATTCAGGGGGGCACTTTGTTGACCTAAAGTGCTGTGAGCCGAAAGCCGTTAGCGCGGTGTTGCTGCTTATTGTGTCACTGATGTGTGGTTAAGATGTTAATTAAGTACTTGCGTTTGCCAGCATTCTGAGACTCCACTGAAGCAAGCGCTAGGAGGGAGATTGAGCGGCACCCGACTCGGTCGACAGCCGCGAGGCGTCTGGCGCGGGCGCGGGAGCCGCGTCGGTGGCGCCACCACGCGCATGCGCAGTGAACTGCCAATGGCGCAACAATGGCCTCCGAGATTATCCGTGCGTGCTAGCGCGGGCGGTTAATCTCGGAGGCCATTGTTCAAGAGCGTAACGGACGGACGGGCGCAGCATGAGCCATTAAATGCTTTCGCCTTAAAACTCCAGCAGATCTGTCCTGGGGAAGATGCCATCATTTACACTCTCCTTGGGAATCTGACTCAGAAAAAGAAGCCCTTCTCTCCCACATCAATCACTACTGGCAAGTTCTCCACAGTGGTGATGATTCCCAACCCTGGCAAATCCCCCACACTTCAAAACATTCGCCTCATCTCCCTCACCTCGTGCGTGAGGGAGACCATAGAGAGAAAGGTCCTGGATCACTGTCAGGGCCACCTTGAAGCCACTGCCGTTTTCTCGCGCTCTCATATTGGTTGCCGCCCTGGCAACTCCCCCAGGACCTATTTTTCCTCCTCCAACTTACATTCCTCAACACCCCTCCTCTCAAGTGCACGCACTCATCACAGTGGGCGTGCGCAAAAGCCCTTGACACCATCTCGCACGACCACATGCTCGGGGCCATGCATAGAAAAAGTTGTGGCAAAATACCTACAGCTTGAGGGAATTCTGGCTTCCTGCCGTTGCCTTTGCGCGACCGCTGCCAGCATCCAGCGTCCCGCGTTGTTCTCATCTTGCCCTTTCTCCCGCCTCAGGCGAAAGAGAGGGGCTCGGTGACTAATATATCATTCGACCATAGCTCCGCCCGGGCTTCCCAGTGGCCTTTGCCATTGGTTTTATTTTGGCGGGAAGTTGGGACCCGTTCCTGTGGTCGCGCACCGTGCGACAGTCCGAGCGGAGCCCAGAGGGAGACTCCTCCCAGACAGCGTAAGGTGCGTACGCTACTGTTCTTATCCAGCGGCCTTTGCCGTTCGGGCCAGTGCATACTCGAAATCGTCAGCACGGGGTCCTCTGACCTGCAGCGGCTCGAGCTTGGCTAGTGGTGTCCAGTGACCTCCGACAAGCGTAACTTGCGTTGATTTCCAGCTCTCTCGCGCAAACGGCCCAACGGTTGCCACGAGATAGATCGCAGCACTGCCGCGGAGACAATCTCCTGCAACGGCGTGCTAGCGGCGCGCATTGCTCTTGTCGCTTCGTGCGCGCAGCGTAGCCTTGCTCCTCGCGCGCCCCCGGGACAGGGTGACCGTTGAGTCTGTGTACCTGCTGGAGGACGACGTAATAAACGTCTTCTTTGTGAATTTGGAGGCCTGTTTCTTTGTGGCGAGTCGCTCTCCTCCCTGCGGAGGTTGAGTGCGCCTCAGCGGTGCCCCCTCAGGCTGCGTGTGTTGACGGCTGATCGAGGCCCTTGGATCGTGCGAAGCCCGAACCCGCGGTAGTTGGTGACCTGTGCCCCCTGAGGAATCGACAAGCTACCTACGAAATTTCCTTCCGGAGCGCACAGCCCAGTTCCGCCTAAACGACACTCACTCTGCACATCCTACTGAACCGCAGAACACCCCACGGGGTGTTCCTTCATGTCTGTTCCTCCTTTGTCCGTGTTGTTTTAGCGCTTTCGAAAAATGAGAAACGTGCACCAAATAGCCGATCCGCCACTGTTCTGAACTCCAAGGGACTGTGCTTTCCCTCGCCCTGTTCAAGATTGGCATGGCTCCACTTCGCAGCAGTTTCAGGAAGTCCCCCACCTTTATCGCCCATTCTACGTAGATAACGTCACCCTCTGGTGTGCCCCCGGGTCACCAGGAGAGGTGGAGGCAACTCTGCAACGCGGCCTCTAACTTATGCATTCCTTTTTATCCAGCGCCGGACTTCAACCCATACCCGAAAAAAGTGAGCTCCTCCTCCTCTCCCATACCCCTACCAACGTTTACTCAATTATCTCCTCTCCATTCACTTAGATAACGCCCCAATCCCTCGTGTCTCAGCATGCCGACTCCTGGGCAACACCCTCCAGGAACGCTCCCATAAACAAGCAGTCAACTCTGCCATCACCTTATGCCACTCGGTCGCCAACCTAGTTCGGCGAGTGGTCAAGAGGCATGCGGGCCTGCACAAGAAGCAGGCATGTCAAGTCACGCATACTTTGGCCTGGTATTAATTCGAATGCTCTGTTCCTGTGCCCTACTTTCCCCTCACCCAGGCTCAATATACCAAGCTTTCTTCCGCCCTCCACACCCTCTATAAGGTTGCTCTTCATCTCCCTGTGCGTATCTCCAACCAAAACATTTACGCCACGGGTCTGTTTCTGCCTCTTTCGGGCCTCATCCAACTCGGTAAGGATCACCGGGTTGCCCGGCTCTCAGGCACGCACTAGGGCCGTTGACTCCTGCAGCGGGCTGGGATTCGTCACATCGACCTTCCTAAATATATTCCAAAAAGCCCTCTCCCATCGAATCTCCGTTTCGCCTTCATACCAAGAAACATGTCCCCTACCTTACACGCATGTCGCCGACAGGCCCATGCCTCACGTCATCCCCCTCCTCTTTTTTCCATACCACTGCTTACGCGGATGCCAGCGTGCTCTCAGTCGGCAATATCGGAGCAGCCGCGTTTTGCAAGCGAACCCAACACCCACACGCCGGGAGCTTGCACTACCCCGTCATCCACCTCCGCCGGTCCGTTGCTCATGCCATAATCTCATTCAGCCAATTTCCCCTCTCTCTTTTACACAATATAAACAGACTTGATGGTCGCAGTTCATGCTCTCTAATCCTTCACTCTCCCCGAAAACCTCCACAATGAACTCTCTGACGCACTTCTCTCCCTCAGACCGCCCAAAGTAACCATTAAAAGGATTCTTCGCCACGCTTGTATTACAGGCAGTTAGCTTGCGCGTCAGCTCGCCCGCGATACTCTGCACCGGCCACCTGCGATCCCCTGGTCAACTCCCCTCTCCCCTGGTCAAGCGATAAAGCCGTCCTCTACAAGGAAGAAATCACGCAACACTACTGTCATTTGTATGAATCCCTGCAGACACCTCCTCCCTCCGGACTCAAATCTCTCCATTGCTCAGACCTACCTCCACCGAAAAATTTAGCTTAACAAACTTCTCTTCGAGCCCGATTATTCCTTTTTCGGGCGCGTCCCGGCCTTTCTTGCGCAAACTGTTGCTACCCATATGCAAACCTGGAGCACTGCCTCTTCCAAAGCCCCACCGCACTGGAATCCCCCTACATCCCCGAACCTCCACATGGCTTGCCTGGTTGGGGTCGGCACAACTGGCCGACCAACTATCCCCGTTGCAATAGGTCGAAGACTTGCTAGGCGCTTAATTTGCCGTCAAATAAAGTGTTTGTCTCTCACCTCATTGTTGGGTCAACGTCTTGTAGCGCAGTGACGTTCTTTCAGTTACTTGTTTTGGAACGCTAATTTGCGCATAACATTGTATCACTTTTAATGCAATAGCGTTAAAGGCACCGTTACCCAGAAAATCCAACGTCGGCGTTGTCCGCGGTGTCAGCAAAAAGAAAGGTTGGTGTAGGGTGGCCCCGGTGGCCGGAGAAACAAACAAGGTGGCCTACCAAGTTCACGTGACCTTGTGGCGTCATCGCAACCTGGCCTGTGAGCAGTCTGGATTGTGCGCAAACTGACCACCATGGCAGATAGCTCTTAAATTAATTATTGATCACGAGAGGTTGCCTGGGAAGAGCAACGTGGGTCGCACAGGCCGCACCGGTTGCAGCGCATTCCATAGCAGGGCAGTCGCCCATCCCTTAACCGCTGCACCATTGCGGAAGGAGTGGTGTGAGGACTCCCAGACGCCTGTGAATGAGAAATTGAGTGACTAATTCCGCATATAAGGACATTAACGCTGTCACGTGATATCCTTAAAGCGGAGTTTACGTGTCCCCTCCATTTTTTTTTTTTACGGAGTTGAGATTTTGACCCGCGCAGCTTCGCGCGCTGTACAGAAGGCCATGCTGGTGCCGTAGCAAAAAAAAAAGGATCAGCTCCATTGACAGTGTGCCAATTACTCTTCGGATCGGGTTTCAATTAGTCATTTATAGGAAATTCAAAACTAGGGGCTGAGCCGATTCAGTGAATGTAGTGAAGCAAATATTCGGTGCTGTTAGCGCCCACGCTGCGCAGCTCACCTGGATAGTCGACTCAGGTCTGAGCTGACATGGATAGCAATAAAGGTCATCCAAGGCTGTGTTATACTGGCGAGCCTTGAAGAACAGCAACTTGAAGAGGTAGTAGTAGTGAAGAAGACAGTCTCGATAGAATAAAGGGGCTTCTCTGGAAAATGGGTAGGGCTGCATTTCTGCAGGCGCCACTCCTTTCGTAAGGCGGCTGCTTGTGCCGAAGATCGCTTCCAAAACACCTTTACTGTTTCGTCTCACGGCCTTTTGTTCTTCTACGTTTTCTGCGTTTCTCTCTCGCTGTCTTGTAACAGAGGGATTAGGTGGTAATGCTCGAGCCTGGAAATGAGTCTCGTCTCTTCACACAAGCGAAGACAGAAAAAAAAATAATGGCGATAAAAACGCGAACGAACGCCAGACGACTGGCTGCGCGGTGCCCCATTGTTTCGCGAGCGCAGCCCTTGTCCGTGTGCTCGCGTTTACCACCGCGCGTAATCCTCTGTTCGTCACAGTGTGGCTTTTCAAGCCCAAATTGTTCCTCTCGCAAAGGAGCGCAACTTGTCCATTGCCGTGCGACAATGAATCTGAGGGTGTTAAAGCTGTCGGATAGTCGTGTTCTCGCGAACCCCCTTTTTGCCCTTCTCTGCTTTTGCCTCCGCTGGTGAAGTCTTTTGAATGGTTCGCAATGGATTACGCGTATTCCTTGAGTAATTTGCATTTAAAGTCGCCCGGAAAGTCACCCACGACGGTCTCAACGCTTGCGTCCATTTACAAGCAGCTGCGCAAGTGACAGTGTGTGTCTGTGTGCGCGCATGAAAATGCATAAAGGCTTTGCTTCCCCATCGAAATGCAGCCTTGCAGACATATATAGCTGAAAGGAAAGTAAAGCTTCGAAAGAGCAACGGCTTTCACTTCGTCCTCGAATGGATTCTTTAAATATACGCAGCGTGATGGAGGGCTTTTTCGCTTGGGAAAGAGACATGGTGTGTTAATTCCTTCCGCAACTACACTTCCTGTTCTGCACTAATGGTGAAGTTGTGCAAAGGCTCAAATCACTGAAAGAAGTCGGTTACTACAATCATTAAGAAAGTTAATGCCAGTATTCCGTGTCATTTTTTTTTTTCAGAGCTGTTGCACTCTCTTTATTTGCTCCATTCCCTTTCTCTGACGCGATCTCAGTTTCTGTTTACTATACAATATTCAATTGTGCATAATTTTTTCATGTGCCTAGATTTAGCGTAGTTATATTACACGTTGTTTCTGCGTATAAGTTGCTCATGCACTCGCCAGAGAGAATAAGAAAAAGAAAGTCTTTCTCGTACATATAGATTCAGCCCACTAAAGGAACACCAAAGAGAAATACTAAGTCAGGCTAGATTGATAGGTTAGGGTCACCTGATAACAAATGTCTTTTTTACTGTGAAAAAAAAAAACACTTTTATAATCCAGACAGTTGCGTAAAAGCGACATACACGTGGCGCCGCCACTTGAAGATTCTTGCAGCCGTGACGGGTGACGTATTGATGAGCTTTCTAGAGGAAGGTCATTTTGCCGTCTCGATGGGCAGTTACCGTCGAAATACAAGGAAAGCAGCGCAGAGAGCATAGCCAACAATGCGAAGAGTCTCGTAGTTAAAACAGCGCGAAACAGGCAACGAAGAGAAAGGTTGTTGTTGTGCAGAAAGAAGGTTCGAAATGCAAGGAAAGCAGCGCAGAGAGCATATCCAACAATGTGAAGAGTCCCGTAGTTAAAACAGCGCGAAACAGGCAACGAAGAGAAAGGTTGTTGTTGTTGTTGTGCAGAAAGAAAGGTTATCCGCAAACAGGAGCTATGCATCTTTCTCCTCGCATTCTGTGCCCTCAGGCTGCGGGCAGCCGTTGTACGCAGCAAGTTCAGGAACACAAGCTCTTAGCGCCATTCACGCTGTGTGTGCTTCCTACGCGGCCGGTAAAATGGTTCGTTCTCACTTCAGGGGTCGAATCAGATACTTTGTGCAGGCTGCGAGCGTTATGAAATCGTAAAGCGCTTATATCTTTTTTTTTGTACGGGCTAATGGAGACACGCGCATGCACGCACGTTTTCTACGTGTAAAGCGCGATGCGAGCGTGTAGTCTTTCATTTTTTCCGCGTAGTGGAAAGGCGAACATGCTTTTAAATGTGCCGAAAAATATCTGTTAAGTGCCACATGCATGCATCATCACCTCTAATTTGACTCATTAAAGAAGAAAGTTTCCCACCGCGCGTAATCATGCGCGCAGGACAGGGTTTTCCGCGAGAAAAACGTTCAACCAGCTGATGCATGTTCGCCAGGATTATGCAAGCATGCTCTGCTGAGAGCCACAGCCGGCAGGTGGCAGAATACGGTTGGGCACAACGCACGGTGATTTGTATCCACCTACGACTCACAGGGAGCAATTCACGAACGTGAAGATCACAACGAATACAGCAGAGTCAATCCCAAGGGTTGTCTGCGGTCGCACTTACTGCGCAGTCAACAAACGCGCGATAATCGACAGCACAGTGCGCTGTTTCATGAGAAATGCGCGTGCAATTTTTCAATCAAGCGTGGTGTTGAATTAAATATGTTAGAGCGCTACTGCTGCTCGCATGCTTTTGAGGATCCCTCGAAGTTTACGTGTGCATTTAACGACAGCGCACACATCTCGCGTTATCGTCGCCGATGTATACTTGCGTGAGCGCGATAAGGAGTTTGTTCTGTGGTCCGCGGCCGTCCTCGATAACTTCCCGTAGTTTGGTTCGTACCCACGGAGCCTATTTCTACCGTACGCGCGCGTCGCAACAAGACGCAGACGCACGCGATGCAGCGGGGAGACTCCATTGAAATAGTGGGGGACCGAGGCAGACTTCACTTGTACCTTGCCGCCGTGACCACCGGTCTGTTGACATCCGGTTTTCCGGTTTCCGGTCGTGTTTCCGGTCTCTGCAAGCGACGCCTCTGATTGGTCGCAGAGACATCACGGCAGTCAATTTTTAGTAGGAGCTTCGAATGTGGAAGAGTTTCCGGACTTTCATTTGCGGCTTTCTCAGTAAAGCAGCCACCTTTCCGCGTACGTCGGTGGTGTTCCCGATAATTAGTTTATCCGTCTTGCTTAGTTTCACGTTTCTCTTTTGTGGCTTTTAATATTAAAACATCAGTAGATATTGGTACTTGATCGCGCCGTGATTTATATGGAAAACTTTATAAAATTTAAGTAGAGGTTGTCTGCCGCTTTGCTCCGTGCTGACTTCTAATTTTCTTTATTTATATAATTTTTTTCACCCCAGTGAGCTGTGCACATCAGCATATAAAACAATATTTGTAGTACCATCACTCGATACTTATGCCGGCGCATCAAGAATGTGTTCGCACGTTGGTGTACGAGAGTAGTATTCAAAATCAGAAGTTTCATCCAAATTACATCTCCCCTCCTCCCGGCTTTCTTCCATTTCCTGGTCCCTTCAGCAGCTAGCTTCTTCGTATCGCGGTTTCCGCAAACGCAACCCTACCCCCACCCTCCTCCGCGAAAAACAAAATAATAAGGAACGACACGTTCCACTGAACACGAGTCTAAGTGAGAGAGAGAGAGATTGGGATCGCTAGGGGAAGTAACACGGATCACGACGAGCCAAGTCCCGCCGAAATGGCCGTGTCTGACCGCGGATTGAACACGGACGCAAAGCAGACCATCCAAACCCCAATATCAGCAGGCTGAAGCGAAGCGGCCCTTACGCCAACGCGAAGTACGCACATACGACTCAGACAGCGCGGCACGACCATCAAGGAAATGGTGAGAGCGCCTGACGTGACCCGGCCATCTGACACGTATATGCTGGGGCGGCGCGGGTGTGCTCACGTTGCGACAGATGGTCACTCATCCGGCTCTCTTCCCGCGGATCGCTGGCGGAGCCGCACGCCGAGGAGGCGCCATCGGGAAGAGGCACTGCCCTTCTTGTGGTTTGCTTGGCGCAACGCAATGCTGCGGGCATGCGGCGATTTCTTAATCGGCGGTTAGCGGCGAGATGCCAGAGGGATGCGTGGGACAGAAAACGTGCCGCGCAGTCTGTGAAGCAGATCACTGCCACCTGCATTACACCTCCCGTCCGGTGTTTTATTACGTACGCCTCGCTCGTTTCTCTTGTGGCTATTTTTTTTTTACTTGGCACTTCTGCCTTTCAATTCCCTGCTTTTCTTTTTTCAGTCTATGAACCCCGTTGAGTATTTGTTCGTTTTCAGGCATATGTACGCCTTACATCACTGAGAACGTGGGAGAAAAAGGCTGCTTTACTCTGGCGTGTGAGAGCCCCTCTTCTCTTTCCTTTTTCTCCCCGCTGATTTCTTTTCTTTGTGCTCTTTTATTTTCCCTCCTTCTCTTGGTTTGTGTATGCGTTTGATCGGCATCTATTTTGTCTTCCTCTATTCCGCATTTAAAGGCGAAAAAAAACGTTGCTTTTCAAAGCGAAAGGAAAACTGTTCTTCGTTCTCCATTACTTTTCTATCGTAGACGCCAAACAATGCAGAACGTTGGTACGTTCGCTAATTACGCACCAATCACGCCAAACGTAAATCAATGCGCAAGACGAGGCGTAATTTGGTTCGCATCCTGTTTTTAAAAAAATTCGTTGTAGTGTGCTGGTTCAAGCATCTGCCACTAATACGCTCACACGAAGGCGCGTAGTGCATTTTAAATTGCGCAAGGTCGCAAATCCGGGCAATTCAGTCGGAGAGAGAGAGAGAGAGAGGTAAACATTTATTATTTCATTGAAGTGTGCTACGAGTCAGGTAGGCGGACTCCTCAGTTCAGGACTCTGGTGGCTTGGGCGGATGCCTGGACCAGTCTGATGATGCGACACTGGTCCTCCAGACCATTGCTGGTCAGGGCTGCCTCCCACTGCTCGTATGATGTCTGTAATGTTTTTAGATGTGGTGGTTTTTTTGGGGACAATTCCAGGAAATGTGAAACAGCGTAGGCTTATCGCCGCACCATGGACAGAAGGGGCGGTATTTGGAAGGGTGAACGAAGCTGTACAAGTACAGGTTAGGGAAGGTATTCGTTTGTATTCGCCTTCAAAATGTGGCTTCTTCTGTGGTGAGTTTAATATGGGGAGGGGGATATATTCTACGATCTAATCTAAGCATCTCCAGCCGTTCCCCATAGTTTGATGGTAGACGGGTGAGGTACGGGCAAGGATCCGCTCGGTTTGTTAGCTCACGAGCTAGATCGTTTGCCGCCTCGTTGCCTTCAAGACCTGAATGGCCCGGGGTCCAAGTAATGTTATGGGGGCGTTGAAGTGTAGGTGAGAGGCCTGACGGTATGAGTAGAGCTGCTCTTGTACTTTTGTGAGAAAATCTTAACTTGTACGGTTTAACGTCCCGAATTGACGCATGAGGAGCGCCGTTATGGAAGGCTCCATTTTAATTTAGACCACCTGAGGTTTTTTAACGTGCTATGACATCGCACAGCACATTGGCGCTTCTGTATTTCGTCATCGAATCAGGGCCACCGCGGCCGGGAACGAACCCGCAGTCTCCTTATCAGCAGCCGAATGCGAAAGCCTCTGAGCCGTCGCGGTGCGTGCCTGTACTGTAAGTACTGTTTGTCGCACTGACCGGTACTGCAGTGGCGTTCAGACAAAGCGCACATAGACCTCGCAGGGGGCAGAGCCATCCAGAACAGACATGTTATTCTTGCTGATGAAGACAAATTATAAAAACTTTCAGGTTTTTTTGTAATGTTGTGAAAGAAGAAGACATAATTGCTGCTTTCTTTTTTCTCTATTTCTGCTGCAAGTCCTTTGAGAAAAAGATATTCGTCGATAATCGTATTCTTTGTCTAACTCCGAGTATCCAGGGCAGAAAGGGCGGTTAAATCTCTGCCACGTAGCAGTTTTCTTTTGTGTGCGAGAAACAAAAGGGAGTTAAGGAAAGAGGAATATTTTATGGTGCAGATTTTCAGCGGAGACAGCGAATCTTGATTTCCGAAGAAAAGTTACGCGTCAGCGTGAGCAGCGCTGATATTGTTCGAACTATCGCCCGCTGTCGCGGACCGGGCGCCCTTTTAAAACTGCGCGTCCATCCCAAACAGACAACTCACAGCCTCTCTTCTTGCAGAAAGGGTTCGACGCTTCGAGCAGCAACTGTCGAGCTGCATTACCATTTCGGGGAATTTGTCGGAGGTCTCCAGTTTTCGTAAAAATTATTAATTTGAAAAGCACTGTTTGCTTCGCACATTAATTTTTGTCGTTTGGTATGTTGCGCAACCACTCAGTCAAACCTCAGTAAGATATTATTATTGCAAAAATGATCATGCGCATAATTAAAAATTCTTCATAGCCGGAACACACCACCAGGTTCTTTCAGAAACACAATATGCTAAAAATTCAACAGGTGTACTGATATAACCTGCTGCGAAAATTTTGTTATGGCAATAGAGATAACTTAACACTGGCAGGAATTTCAAACCTGCTTCAAACAGTACCACCGCGCTACACACGACACACGGAATTTTGGCACAACAAATACTGCAATGCATTGCAGTGCGAAAGCATTGCAATTCTATTCCAATGATATTTCAGTTATATACCTGTTCCATTGCAATTTTATTCCGATTTTATTTCAATTTTATTCCTCTTCTGTTTTAATACTATTCCAGTTATATTTCAATTCTATTCTCTATTTTATTCCTTTGTAGGTGGCGCAGTTGCAAGTAATAGTACTTACTTTACTGGTTAACATTTTGAGTTTTCCCGCTTTGATGACGTCACGCTGTTCCGACCAATCGCGAGTACTGTAACGCCACCACTTTTTGGGCGACGTCGGGGTTTCGTGTCGATGAACCATCTAATGTGCATTAATAACTCGAAATAGAGCAAACTACGGACTTCAAATGATTCGCTACAGCTTACCTGTACTCCTGAATTATTTCAAAACTGTAGGTGTAAGTATATTTAGCTTAACGCCCATTGAATTCAGATCGTTCTTACACTCAAGTTTTTAACTTCATTTTTTTTTGTAGAAACAAGTCAGTCTCTTGCTTTATCGCTGCGTATGAATTTCACTGTTGTGTAGGCATGCGTTTCGGAAGGCTGTCATGAGAATATCGATTCTGCACTCTAGCTTACATTCTGTTTTTCTTTTTTGGTAGAAACGACGCAGGCCCGTGATTTATCATTGTACATTCATTTCACTCATGTGTGTGTTGTTTTGAAATGTTATCATGCAAAAAACGCGCATGTCCGTTATCGCCGCAGAGATTATGCGCACATTTGCGCCTGTGCTGCTGCTTCGTGCATACTTTTTCCTCGGCCTCTTCCCTATGAATATATGGATATAAGCAATAGAATTGGAATTCAATTGAACTGAAAATAAATGTGAAATTTAAGACCTCATAGAAACTAAATATATCATTATAAAAAAAATCTCGGTGACCAGAGGCCGCGTAGCTGATGTCTACATAAGCAGGGCGTCCCGAACAAGGTTTCGGCTTCGAAAAACGGGTGAACAAGGTTCGCCTGTTTTTCGCTTTTCTCTCACATCGAAAACAAGTCACGGAAATGTTGCGGGATTGTAATATGGGGGATAATACATTTTCCCCGCTTAACCACGGCTGATACATTTGAAAACCGCTGGACTGCACCCCGTGATCGCGTACGCTACACTCTTAAGAACAGAAGGAGTGCTGGGAACGCCTTTCGATGGAGTATACGGTTGTCCCATATTCCACTCCTTTTTCCAGAATCGCCGCACTCCTTCGTAGAGTACGCCCTCTGCAGTAGTAGATGTACACCTTTATTGCGAAACTTCGGTGGGGAAAGTTGCGCCGGAGTGAGGTATCGAACCGTGGAACTTTGGGTTGCGAGCTGGGTGCGCTACCTCTTCACTATCCCGAACGGGAGTCGGTGGATTGGAACACGTATAAATGCTTTCATTATGAGTTCCGCGGCGGCACCTGCGTACGTTTCGCGAACTTCTGTCGTTTAACTTCACAGATCACTATCGCGTTAGTTTGCACAGCTCAGTAAACGATGAAACAGTCCGGAGAGCAGCTGCGCGCCACGGATAATCTTCGCTCGGAAGCAATTTCATGGTGCACGGTATGTTGAATACTCGCCCTCTGTGAACGAGATAACTGCTGTCGTGTTGCCTAATTCTTTGCATTAAAATGATGTGAAGCTTCCCTTTAGCGCTCGTCGAGCATTCGCACCGTAGCAGCACTGCAATAGGAATTATCTGGAGTCATGTTTTGCGGCGAATCGAGAAGGTTTACGGGATCTGACCGAACTGTTTTCTTTGAATTGAAGCGTCGCCCTATCCTGCGAATCGTTTTTCCTCGGAAAGTCGCTGTTTTGAAACATAAGTACCAAAATGTGAATGGCAGCCACGGAGGGTGTAAAATACTTAGCGATGGCGCTAGATTTCGGGTAAATTGCGACATTTACAAGCCAGTCACATCTCATATGCATGTACGTAAAAGCATGCTTTCGCTGAATGGTACTTTTTCAGAACTTTTGCTCAAGCATATCGCTTCTGTTCTGCAGCTCAAAAAGATAGCTCTTTATTTACGTTAAGCGTAATCAGGGGCGGGCTTAGCTTGCGCCCGGTACGGGTCGTAGGTGACTATATAGCTCCGCTGCATTACAAAAGTGAGAGAAAAAAATATTCCCCAACTCTTTCTGGCCGTAGAGAGAGTGCATTGGCAGTTGTACTCTTTGCCGAAGGAGGCTTTTCACTCCTTAAGCAATTTGGAGGAGTATAATGCTGCTATAGAGAGTACAGTAGCCGGTATACTCTATCATACGAGTTCTTAGAGTGTACCGAGCGCACACTGATCACGGCGGGCCTTGCTCTGAGGGAAACAAAGGAAGGACACTTTGGCTGACACAAACAAGGTATTTATTGCTACAACAACAATAATGCCGGCTAGCAACAAAATACGCTGAGGAATTGAGGTCATCCGACACAGCAGCAAGGTTACGAGCGAATGTTCGCCCACGCTGGGGCAGGGGAGATACTTTACGGCCGGACGGGACGAGATGCGGGAGAACGTTCTCCCCCACGAGGCTTCGCCCAGCTAGCGAAGAGCGGTGGGCCGCGGAGACACGTCTGCACGCGTCGAGTTTCTCAGCCCAAGAGAAAGTGTCACGTCATGTCACGCGCAGCAGTAACGCCGTTCGTGGCGCTCGTGGCGCTGCGACGCTGGCGCCCTTCCTTGTTAGTTAAGTTAACTAACTAGGGAAAACGCATCGCAGGGAAGAAAACCAAAAGGGACTACGCGGAGCAGTCCCCACAATGTCACGCAGTTCTGGAAGCACGGGACGTGTTATTACTTGCCTCGCACCAAGATTACGCGGCATTAATAAAAACTAACAAAATTTCAAGGACGCAAATATACCTATTTGTTCTCCGAGATATCGCGTTCCTCTAAGCGTTTTGTTCATGCTCATGCCTTACTCTCAGACTAAGTGTTGGTCATGCACCCAAGATTTCGCGTATTGACTGCGGCTTTCTGACTATAATAGTCACCTATCTTTTTCCATAGTCATACCCTAAAATTTTTAAAAAGAGCATTTTTTCAGCAGGAAGTTGTTTATTAATGCAATTTTTTTCGCATATGATAAAATTGTAGCACAAAACTAAATGTGTCCGCAGTTCTCTCCTTGGTACGCATGCAGTTTTCTGTTATTCTATTTGCCAAAAATGCACCCCATTGGTTTTCTAAGGCGGTACCTTACAATACTCCATAGTTGCCTCACAATTATTGTCAGAAACACGCCTCATTGGTTTTCTGTGGTAGTGTCAGCTACTCAGTGAGAGCGCAGGACAAGGTTTAAGAGCGAGATTTTGCTAATATCGGAAGATTAGGCTACTGCCATCAATATGTTCATAACAGTACCGCACAATATCCTACAGTTTCCCGACAATTAAAAGTGATGTCGATGAAAGCGGGACTTGTTCTAATGATGAGCAACGTGTCTCATCTCCGCCTACCTGTCGAGGTCAGCATTTTACTTTTTTTGCTTTTACATCATTCTTTCCCGTCTTTCATTGGAGAGTTTCGTGGTAGAAACAAGGGGGCAAGAGAACGTAGATTTTGGAGGACGAGGTCGCGAATCTGGCTGGCTCCGGTTTCGACACGCCATCGACCAGCGCGAGGAGGCTCGATAACGCACTCTGCTCCACTTTCTCGCTGTGAAAAACGACTGCGGCGCTCTGGCAATTCGCGCGGCGGCCGCAGATCTCTCCTGCGAGACGTGATTGGGGAAATTGGTGGCAGAAGGAGAACGTACTGCATCCCGATTTGTTGAAGCTTCGGAACTGAAAAAAAGAAAAGGGTCGATCGCTTGCTTTAGCGGGAGAGATGCACGCTGCAATTATGGTAACTGTCGACGCTACTCGCACGCAAACTGAATGAAGCGGGTTTAATATAAAAGTTTGAAGGAATTGAATTGCTCGTTACGGAGTGGTATAATCTACTCCTCGTCTTTAGCGGCGTAAAAGCGTTCGTGGTCGATAGTTCGACTGCCGTTATAATCGCAGAGAAATGCATTTCCACGGTCCGTTCGTTCTGTAGTCCAGGCACGTTAGAAAAATAACGGTGCCTGTTCGCAGGAGTAGCTTCGGATCGAATCTAACTTGGTACGTAGACTGTTACGTTAACGATGTACCTTGCGCGCTAGCTTCCTTCTTACGAAGTTCATTAGTAATTAATACATTTCTTGACTCGCTACTCTACTGGCTCCCGTTCGTGCCATGTCTTGAACTCCTTTTTTATGATATTAATTGCCTCCGAGTTGGGAAAGAGTCAGATTTATTGTGAGGAAGGATCGTGAGACTGGGCGGAGAAGGCCTCTTATTCCGCTCACGTTTCAAACCTACCTGTTTGGCATTTGCTTTCTGGCTGTTTTCAGGAAGGACAAAATTTACTGCTATCCTCAGGTCATACTGGCAAGCAGAGACAAGCACATGATAAAAGATACTCACACACACAGAAAGTAAAATTGCCTACTTTATATCTACTTTGAAGAGCGAAATTGCTTAATTAAGCTACCTCTCGATTGCAACAGCGTATGCCTGCAGTCAAAAGTATATGGAGCGAGACAACAGCGGCAAAGTTTAATTTTATCGTCGTCTTTGCGCGCAGCCTGAAATGGATATGTGGAGCCTAATTCTGAGAGTGGGGCCAGCACAGTGCAGCATTGAATCTCAATTGCTGCACACTCGATACAACGAAATTGTGTAAATTTCGTCGTCAAGGCCGCGCTCGTGTACTTATGACAGTAGGTATACGTGTGCTGTATTCCCTTACCGAAGCCGCTGCTCAATACAATGAGATTGCCCGGTTGCTTCGTAAGCATCGATGATTTTTAATGTGTCTGGCGTCTTACTTCACTCGAAGAAAGGAGTGATTAACTTTTGAGGCGATCGCAAATAGCGCTCTAATGTAACGAACATTGAAATGCCTAGGTGAGCCCGAAAGACAAGGCCAACGGGATCGCGTCCACAAAACCCCGGTCCCCTTACGACGAGAGGGCGGCGCTGCAATTTGAAAATTTATCAAGCACAAACTTGCACTTGCAGCACGCACAGTCGAGGCCGCTGAGTGTGGGAAACAGCATCTCGGTAATTTGGTAGTGTGACACCAGTTTACATGCTTTTTCCGGTCCGTTTTTTAAAGATGCGTAGGCGAGCGTTGAATTTATGCAAAATGATCTTTGGGTTGTTGGGTCAAAATTGGCGATTCTGATCAGGTGAATCGTTCTTCTCTAAAAGCGACTCTGTAATCCTTCCTGCAATTCTCAAGTCGTCCAAATGCTTATCTTGAACAATAAAAACGGCGAGCCTTAAACTTATGGGTATCATATGATTTTTTTATTTATTTATTTATTTATTTATTTATTTATTTATTTATTTATTTATTTATTTGCAAACAACTGCGAGTCCTACTGCGTCCTGAAGCTATGAAAAAATGCTTTCTAAATTAAAAAATAGATAACAAATAGAAGGCATTCCGGATTTATTCCGTAATGCAAAACTCCGCGCAACCAGAAAAAGGCCACGCGATTTTTTTTTTAATTTAGAAGGTGAACACACGGAAGAGCTAAAAATAAGAGACAAATGGGATGCATGTAGCAACAGAGAAAAAAAAAAGCAAAACGAATGCGACATGACCACCAATGCACGCGCCTCACGCTGCCTTCGAACCCCGCCCCCGTTGTGGCTTTGGGGACGGACTACTGAAGGCCGTCACGGTTGAGCTACTACAGAAGTTATTCACTGTAAAAAGAAAAATCAGGGGAAACAAGACTCAGTCGTCTCTCTTTTTTTTTATTCCGCGTGTGTTTCGTCTGGCTTCGCACAGTTTCGAGTCATACATACGTATCCATTTTTGCTGCCAGTGGTACGACCATCCTAGACATCTTCTCTTACAGATTACTTGTTTATGCGACGTTCCTAGCTCGTATACATGGCACGGGTTCGCCAAACTGCGCCTCTAATACTCCCATATGGACTTCCCGGGTCATGGAGCGCGCACATTTTCTCGTTGTTGAAGACGGCCAGCAAGGATGAAGATAGGATCAAGTCTTTCACGCCTCTAACCATTGCTAGCGTGGGATCAAGACTCGCAACGGTATCGGCGTGCGGTTCTTTCTGGCTTCCGGCTCTTTCGTAATTCAAACTGGTCGTTGCAATGTCCTATTTTTCAGAGTTACGTGACGCGTGTTCACGACAGTTCTCGTATAATATATTACTGCAAGTGCCTAGGTTGCGAAACTGCCCACTTTTCTATCGATATAGCGTGGTATGTGCCGCTGTAATGGAGTGCCTTAGTGGAGAACTGATGGAAGGAGTTAAGGGCGCTGACAAAAACTGATGACGATATGTCGCTTGACGAAGGGCAACGACTAATGCGCACAAGCGGACTGAATACCCGTGCGTTTCGGGTCTCCTCTTTCCTGGTGTTTCGTGCTGGCCTAAGCTAGTGTTGGATAGCAGCACTGAATTCATCAAAATAGCTTGGCGATTGGACAGCGCTTCTGAACATTCAGGCTCCGTGTTTGATTAACGCGATGGCGTTGGGGCGGACATTCGGAGGAAAAGCCCTGCGCGTTGTCACAGATTCAGGATTGGTCTAAATTGTTGTGACGTCACACGTTCTACTGGAGAATGAAGAGGATTAAAGCTCGAGTTAAATTGTGACTAGGAGGTCGCAGCATGCCTGAAATGTGATAATGACATGTAATAACGTAAAGTAAATTAACTTCTCTGAAAAGAAAATTCGGGCAGTTGGGAATCGAAGCCATGACCCTTGAGCTTTGAATCAGGCCATTGAAGCACGTTGTTGGACTTGATTAAAGAGAGAACTTGTGTGTTGTGGTGTATCGCAAGGCCTAGCGTGCCGAATATTGCATGCTAATTAGTGTGTAATTAAAGAGTAATAATTAAGAAAGTAGGAAATAAAATTAACGTTGGCGCGTCATACTACTAAGGGGGAGCTGACGTGTCCCCCAAACTTTTTCTAGCTTTTATGTTTTCATTCTCGCGTCCTATTCAACTTTTCCTTCACGCAAATCTCGGTGAGGATCCTTTGGCTTAAATAAATATAAGCGCCTTCATCATTCTTCCTAATGCAGTGCCGTTGTCAATCTGCGCTAAAAATTATCACAAAGAACTAATGTTTTGCACAAGTACTACCAGTCTATGTTCCAGCTTATTATACTTATTTTGCCGTCCCTCTGGTAAAGTTCCAAACGTTTCATGCACATGCGCGTTCCTGGACACTGGAAAGCCGAGCGTGCAGGTCGTTATGACACCGTTTTCTGCCGTATTTGGCGTCATAGGTGAACGCAACGTTGAGTGCTTGCTGCTCCGCTCCGCTGCGCTGGATGTCGCTTGCGTGAAATAGATCTGTGTAGGGAAACCCCGCATTAAGAGGGCGCATTGTCCACTCTATTTTATTCGTCGTCGCGTCTAGGACGCCGCTGAAGACGCGAAGCACAGCCGCTCGATCAAAACGCAGCAGTCGTAGGGCGCGGGCCTCTTTGGCTGCTATTTGCGCGACCAGGATCTGCACTCCGTGCGAGGCCATTTGAGACGGCGAGGCTCGCCATCGATCCCCCGATTCCGACTAGCGAGCAGCCGGGCGGCGCGACTTCCACGCGCGCTTTCCCGAAGACGCACGGCCAGTCGCGGACTGACGTCGCTGTGAAGAGACGCGCTCAGGCAGAGCACATGCATAACATGCGCTGGAAAATAGCGGAAAGGCTGAATGAAGCATCATGGTCCACGACTACTAGCATCGCCGGCATCCTTCTGCGAACATTGGCGGACAATCAGCTGAAAAACGAGCATAGCACCGCTAGCTCGAACATTCAGTTGTATCGTACTGCCATACGGCAATATCTCACTCCTAACATCGTGGAAGAAGCAGCTGCCTCATTGTTCTCCTGGTTCCTTAGGCATGCCTCGCTATGGTGGTGCAGGAAACTCGCGCTGTTTCAATTCAGACATTTTTTTCAAAAGTTTCAAAGTTTATTAGAGCTAGCGATAAAGCCGACTAGGTTGACATGAACGTGGAGATAGGCAGAATATTTCGATATTTTAGTGCACATTGCAAATATAAATTATGCACTCGCTCCATTTTACTCACTTTATCTTACCTAATTTGACCTGCTGCGTATCGCTGCTTTTTTTATGTCAGTTGCTGTCTTTAAAGCATAGCGGGCCCTGCAGCACTCCTTGCTATAACGGCGCACTCTTTGCCTCGAAGGCTTCCCTTCGATCGCAAATGCTATAGATTGCGGAAGCTGTAAGACGTGATACGGCGCAGCATGGGCCGCCCACGAAATTGTCTGCCAGACATGCATCAGTATGCTATTGTCTTTTTTTTTCTTTTCTGAAGATTCGCTTGTAAACACCCTACGCTCTATCGGCGCGGAAGAAAGCCGACCAGAGATAATACTTCAATTTCAGTTGCTCACACAGTTAATCTCGTGAGATACTTGCGCGTCAAGAAGTACGCATGTGATCAAAATATCGCAGTACTGCGCCATGAAGTACGGTAAGTAGCGCTAAATTCTATTTTTGATGAGTAACGACATCTTAAAGAAACCACTTGAACACTGCCGGAAATGTGGGCACCAAGAATGCTATGATGAGGGGCGAACGGCTTGTTGCCATGGGACAAGAATTTTTCGCCACAAAAGATATACGCTTCCGGAACAGTATCACCACTGTAATTTGCAATTCTTAAATCAGATTTTTAAGCTATCGTTTCATTTCCCACTCACAAAAAGTTTTCAGTAATGACTTGGCCTCGCATTTGCAGTCTCGGTGGTGATAATTACGTGCCCGTATCGGATGCTGTCGGAAATGGTTTATGGTTTATCGGGGTTTAACGTCCCAACGCGACGCAGGCTATGAGAGACGCCGTAGTGAACGGCTCCGGAAATTTCGACCACCTGGGGTTCTTTAACGTGCACTGACATCGCACAGTACACGGGCCACTAGAATTTCGCCTGGATCGAAACGGATGCTGTTGGAAAGAAAATAATAGGATTTTAAAGTTGTTAAGCCGATTAGGCGTGCGAAAACATGCGTTTAGCCTGGTTGGCTCATGGTTTTGCCTTGCTGGGTCGTCGGCACGTCTGGCGACGATATTAGACTCAGGTTACGTTGTGATCGAGGTTAAGCTGTGATACGCTACCTTTGCACAGTGGCCTTTTCATACTGCAAAGCCGCGGGACTGCCCAGCTTCGCACACAAGCGACCCCACGCTTATGCGAGCTAGATACAAAGTTTGTGTCATATGAATAAAAACCTTATTATTATCATCATCTGATCTTTTCTGTTCGCGCCGCATATGGAAGTTGATGAAGACGACGATGTGCAGTGCACAGCGCGAGAGTCTGTTGCAGTTTATCACGAGGCGTGATCGGCATAAATGCCATGTTTAAAAATAAAAAAAGAAGCGGCGATAACATAGTGCTCTCGAGCATCGTCAGAGACGCTGATCTGTTCGTGCCGCCGCGGGTTCGAACCCAGTCGCGGCATTATTTATATTGCTTATTTACTTTATTCAAGATCAAGGGCAAGGCTTCAGCGATGACCCGACTTTTGCAGCTTTCGTAGCGAAGTAGAGCTTTTCACTCTAAAAATGTATTTGACACAACGCGGTTAGATCTAAAATCATAATTTTCCGAGGCAGCACAAAGTTCTTCTCCTTTATCACGACCAATGTGTTTTTCTCTACTCATTAACGCGTACGAACCACATGGTGAACGTACTACAAAGACATTCCTCATGTGAGCGCTAAGCCCCCTTCCGTCAAAGGAGTGGTTTGTTTATCTGTTAGGCATTCCCTTATGTAAGTACTTTCTCGGATTTGCTAGCGTGTCCCGAACTACAAGAGTACGTCAGGTGTGGCCCGTGTAATGTAGCCGCTGCTCGGCCACACATATATACGCCATTATGTAGCCCCTGTTTACGACGGTAGCTGTTTCAGGAATGTTTTTTGTAAGACTTACAGTACAGTTATCTCTAGTACGCGATAGAGTGGTGTGCTCTGGGGCAAAGAAAGCAAATAATAGCAGTTCCAATGTTCAGTGGAGGATGCCTTTGTCCAGTTGACTCTGTGAATCTCAAGAAAGGAAAGTTGGACGGTCTTCTGTGTCTTTTCCTGTCTTCTTTCATTGTCTTCGTAATGTTTGCGCCCACTTATTCATGTTGAAATAATCAAGACGGCGCGCGAAAGAAGAGGTATGACAAAGTTGCGCTATCAACTGGTGGTTTCATTCAGTAAAACGCAAATATAAGGGAATGAAAGGAAGACAGACACTAAAAACAAATAAGTGGTCACTAAATATCCGGAAGCTGTCTTAAACCTGCTCTTTCTTTGGTCCGCAGTACACCGCTAAGAGCTCTGCACAAGCCTGACCAAGGTTGTACAGAATACAATCGTGGCGACCTGTAATAACAAGTGCACTAAAGCGATCCCAACATTTAAGCGAACAACCGAACCATCATCACCACCTCACACGCCAAGATTACCCCATTGCCACGTTATGAGTGCTCTGGCGGCCCCTGTTTCAGGATGTTGTGTTTTTCGAATGCTTTATTTGCCATAAAAAAAGGAAACTAAAAGTGTTCAAGTCCCATAACCTAAATATTCGTGTTGATGCTATTTCTCTATCACATGCGGCATAGCTTACACCCTTACCTTGCTTTGCCTCCTCGTTGTGTAGTATTAATTTCATTATTGCTTTATTTTATATCTATTTGTTGCTACGCGAAATTGTTCTGTAGAGCTGTCCTATTTTTCTTACTTTTTAATTGGTTTAAGCCCGTTATACTTCGGTGGCACGGGCCGGGGCACTTTAATTGTTTTTAATATGTTCCACCACACTAAAACAAAGAAAACAAACGAAACCCTTCACATTACGAGGTGTGGTTTGTCAGATGCGTAACAACGGAGCAATCTTAACGGTAAGAGCGGAACTATTGAAGATTCCAATTAAGATAGTCTACCCAAACGTGCTTACGCACGTGGTCTATAGGCTAAGGGATATGTGTGTATTTAAACATTTGATATTTTTACTGGGTCACGCCTTTATTTTACTTTAAAGCTTGCTCTGCGTCAGATATCGAAGGCGACCCTTGCATACGCGAAACGCGGACTCTCCTGATGTCGAGGCGTCGCATCACCTCTTTGGAGACAGCAGGGGCATCCGCGCGTCTGTTAGCTGGATGACGTCACACTTCCAAAAATGTGTGCTCAGTGTAGCTAGCGTTTCGGTGAGCGGCACTGAGTAAAGTGGTTGGGGCGCGGTGCCGTTTGAGAGCCTGGAGAGCGACCGTATCATGCTCTCTCTCTATTTCTCTCTGCCATGTCGCAGTGCATGGTGGGCAACAAGTATCGGCCGTTCGCGCTTCCCGACCACGTTGACCGCACAGTCTTCGAGCCGATTCACCAGGCGGCCCAGGATGCAGGCCTCGACGTGTCGCTGCTCGGCCAGTGGTACCTGCTCAATGAAAACCTGCTGCCAGCTGCCTACGAGCTTCAGCCACCCGCCGACAGGTGAGTGCCCGCGCTCAGCATGGTCCCGTGTTTGTCTTTCTCCGCTCTTTTCTCTCCACTCTGTCTCAACGTCAGTTTTTTTTTTCTCTCTTTTTTTATTGAGAAACCACGCCTTCACTCCCGCAGGCAGTTTTGAACTTCCGAGGCTATCGATAGGAGCGCAAGTATCAGGCATTGGCGCATGGTGCGTGCCGGCTGTGTAAACAACTACGTTTACGTAGCACGTACCGCTGTTTTCACTGCCGAGTAAGTGCTGCAGGCCGCAGTGAAGCGCATTATCTGAAGAAAAAGAATGAGTACCGCCCGTGTGAAAACATTTTCCGAGCCGCTACTGGTTTCAGTACTTCCTAAATTTTAACACACCTCGGACCACGAAGATGGCACCAAGCATTCAGCGGGTGAAGTACGTTACAGGCTGATTTTCCACTTCCCGTGCTTTTGTGACCACAGCACAGATGAAAATGTGCGCAAATTTGCTAGAAACGGACCTACAAGGAAGTCCGTTATTTTAAAACACAGGGACTATAATTGCTTCGTCGACAGCGCGTGCGCCCTCTCCAGGTTTCTCGTCCACTTCGTCATCTTTCCTTTCATGTTTTCAGCGCATGTAATTCTTTCCCCTACTGGGCACTGCACCAAGGTTTGGATGCTTGATATTAACAGGTTATTAGCTTTGGTTCACGCGGGCGTTAATATAGTAATGTGTGTTTAGCAGCGGAAAGCAGTAGAGTTAAGTAGTTCTAGTTTTGTCAGAAATTCCTGTGAACTGGGGAAAATATTCAAGTGATCTGTTGAGGATAAAACCTCTTTGAGGCAGCCCTTTAAGTCAAAAATTAAATGAAAATAGGGTAAGTAAAGCAGAGATAAGAGAAAATCAAAGGCATTGTCTTAGGATACATGCGTTAGATGTACTGCTGCCTGGACGTTGAGCGGCGAGAATTGAACTCCAGGTGGGAACAGGCGCGTCACTATAGTGGGATAAAACTCACGAACAAAGCTGAAAACGCTGCTCAAAGGGGGCTATCTACACAGATTCCGCGTGGTTAATACCCTTGTACTTAGAAGGGTGTCGTCGCAGGATGCTGGCAAGTGCTAGGGAATTTAATTACCTACGGGTTATCGGATTAACCACGACGTCATCGCACTGGTAGACGCCATTGGCTAGAGGGCCTCCTTTAGAGGGGTATTTGCCGCTTCATTTTTGAATTGTATGCTACAAAAAGAAACGCTAGACAAAGGAAGAGCAATGTAAGAACTAGCTCTTAGGGCAACGCATCATCCCAGCGTTCATTATTTTCCCCGCACTGTTGCGTACTCATTCGTGAAGTGACTACTGTACACATAGTTTAAGCCAGAAAAAAAATTTCTAACTAGGCTACAGTTTGGCTGAGACATTCGGCGAGAGCGTGATGTTCTAACGACGGCGTCGCTCCATTTTTTCCCCTTCTTCTCTTTCCTTCTCTTCTCTCTCTCTCTCTTATTTCTTCTTCTACTTCTTTCCTCTCTTCTTCTTCCTCTCTCATCTTCTTTCTTGGCTTGGCTCTTGGTCAAGTTACAGCATTGTTACTTTTGTTCTTACCTGACTGATGCGACAGCACTTTGCGCAAAACCGAAACGCGGTTGCCTGCGATGTTGAACACTTGAAGAAGTTGAGCAGTTCGACAGAGTTGAGTGTGTACGGACCGGCCAGTAAACGTTTCGCTCTGTAAAAACGTTCCAGCACGTCGATCCGCATGCGGTGCATTCGAAGCAGTCGTCATAATTATGCCCGACCGCACGGTTACTCTGTCGCATCCCTGAGGGCTGAAAAAGAGTAGTAGCACGATTGCGACGTCTCGCAAACAGTATTCAGCGTGCGGGCGCCGGCAGGGCGTAATAGCGGAGCGGCTTCGCAGATTGGCGGCGCTGCTCGGGTCAGGGCGCGCGGGCGCAGGGCGGCCGACTGCAGTTCGCCCCTGCAGAGAGAAAGCGCGCCCGCCCGCACTGGTATAGGAGTGGCCGGCAGCGCGCGCTGCGTGGTTTGGATTACACGTTCCGCCCTGGTGGTCAGCGCTTTCTTTTTGTCTCCTCCTGCCTCCCTACGTGAGAATCCCTTTGTCTCCTGGGAGCGGGCATTACAATTAGGCGCTGGCGCTGCCCCGAATCCTCTAACATTACCCGCCTCGTCGTGGTTTCCTGCCGCGAATGTACAATCCTCCCTCCCCCAAACCCTTCCTTGGATAGGGTGACAGCAATTTAGCCGCGCCTGGCATGAAAATGCGGCGCGGCGTGAGCCGGCGTAGTTTGTTCGCTGCTTTGTTTGCCGGGCTTGCTGTTGATCGCAGCACGAGGGGAACAAACTCGGCTGCGGTTGTCGGCGGCGGCAGAGGCCCCGGCCAGAGGACCGCACATGTAAGCCCTTTGTGCCCGGAGCAGCCGCGGTTAGTTCGGCGTGCACCGGCGCCCTGATCAGCGAGAGAAATGCGTCATCGCGGCCCGCATGAAGCTTGTGCAGCCGCGGCTCTGACGGAGACTCTTCCCCACAGTGCGTTCTCCTCCCCTGGCGGGAATAGAATCGGCTGGCGGACGCCCCTGCTGGAGACGGCTGAAATGAAAGGAAGCCGTGGCTTATCATCAGTTTAATTAGCCTAATCATTTGTCGAAATTTTTAAACGCACATCAACTTCGGACACCCGGCGTGCGGTCGCAGCTGCTCAGTGTCAAAACGCTGTCAATCGGGCGAAATGCATATGCAGACATTCCGTGAGGGTTGGTGTGAGTATTTAAAGTTTGCTGCTGATGCTGAATTTTCTTTGGGTGGGGGAGAAATAAATGTGAAGTGGTCCGGATGTGACAGGACTGTCGCAAGGAAATGTGGTGGGCGACGCTTCTGAGATTCTCAGCACACTCGACCGGAAATTAAGTGTTCCTCCTTAATGGCCGCGTTTGGGCGAGTTGGTTTTCCATGCTGAACGTAAAAGCGCAAAAACCAAGGACACATAATAAGACAGACAACATGAGCGCTTCCTGTTGTCTGTCTTATTCTGTGTTCTTGTTTTTTGCGCTTTTACGTTCAGCATGTTCCTCCTTCTTGCGTGGAGCATGCACGTTCGTGTGGCCCCAAGCGCAACCTTAACGTGCAGCATTTCACTGCCACGGGGACAAATCCTAACGACAGCAATGTACTAGCTGCGCTTTTATACCGTCCACGGAAGACCTGTATCTAGGGAAGGCAGCGCTATACCAGCACTTCGAACAGTTCCAAAACATTCGCGCTGTAGTCACTGAATCAAAACAAGCATAATCTTTCCCCTAAGTCACAATAAAACCACAGTAAAAAGTAGGTATCCGAGCGTTCTGCGGAAGTCAACGAAACTGCGCAAGCCGATAGCGCGAGCGCGAGTATTGCATGGGAGCACAGACGTGATGGCAACACTTCTGTCCCTCGTTGGCAGCCAAAAGAAAGGTAAGCGTTTATCAAGACGCTTTACTCGACACCACTCTAGGGAAGCGTCGACTCGATGCTGAAAGCGACATGCCTGGAAGCAAACAGTGAGAGCAAGAGTTGAAAGATAAAACGCATGTAATTCAGCGCCTACGGCTACCGGATGTGTACAGGATCCCAGCGCTTGGAGAGGCTTCGCATCTCTGGGCACAATAGATGTTCGAGGTGGACTGCTGGACAGAAGGATTATTCTGCACAAGCGAAAAGAAAATAACCACGAGGCTGCACCGGCGCCATATACGGAAGCTGTCTTTGTTCCGCCTACTAGCCTCAACTCAGGCACCCTTCGTTCGTTCTGAGCTGCCGCGTTACGGTGATACGTAGCGGGGGACTGTAGCCATCTTACACATTTAACACTTCTGTTAGTACTGTTTGGTTGTACCTGGCCGGATATTCGTCTGTAGACTGCAGCTACTGTTCACGTGCTTGCGAAGTAGGGCGGCTGGTGTTCCGCTTTCTAGCATAGCTATATACCCTTGTTAGTGATGGCAATTGCAGATACAGTACCTCGCGGCACAAGAGAGCTGGAGATTAAGAGAAGCGCTGCTGTACCATGCGATGCCAGTGCACGCTAAAGAACCCCAGTGGGTCGAAATTATCCGGAGACCTCCATTTAGGCGTCCCACTATGGCCTGAGTCGCTTTGGGACGTTAAACCCCACAAAACCAAACCAAACCAAATATCTTAAGCGTAGAGTGTTCGCCTTTGCAGTACAAGCCAGTTCGCTGACGCGTCATATTTGAGATTTTGTTGCTACTCTGCGGTTTTACACTCACCACTGACTTAATTTGCATGCTATGGAGGCAAAAAGAGCAAAAAGGACCAAGCAGCGCGTTGTCTCTGGCTGCTTCATTCCTTTCAGTGCGAAAGCACTACTTTATGGGGCCAAACCCAACCAAGAATCTTGGGTGAAGCCTCAGGGTGACTCGGGTAAGATTGGGTTAGTTGAGAGGAGCGTATACTATAGCGCCAGCTGTGGCCAACGGAAGGAGGGCGTCACGCCAGCTGCCGCCTAGTGGAAAGAAGGTGTGAAGATGAAGAGCGAAAGAAGAGGAGAAGAATGAACGCATGCTTTAGCACGTGTACTCGGTTTAACTTCGTTAAAACCCTACCAATTTTTTCTGCCACGCTATTAACAGGCACCCTCTACTACAACCACCGTCAAGAATATCCCTTTGGTAAACCACAGTCATCCATTAGCTATCATGATAGGCCGCACGTCAGCGATGAATAATTCATTATTCTCTGATGCAGTAGCCCCGATGGAATGCCCTGCCTGATAGTATTGCTTCGTGCACAGATCGAGCAATTTCTCGCATTGAATTAACGAATCACCTTGGTTTTACGTGACGCTTCCCGCCTTACCAAATGACCTGATTCTGTTCTAGTGTCTCTTTGCTTATGATCATTTTTGCTTTGTTTCATTATTTTGCTTTTTTGTTGTTATTATTGAACTGATATCGATATTCTGTTATACATTTTTCTTGCCTCAGCCTTATGTAATAGCTACGGGCTCTTAAGACGTGAGTAAATGAAATGAAAGTAGGCCACCATGTGTGCTGCACTTGGTTTGGATCGGCTGGCTTTTGCCAGCGGACTGCGATAGCAAAAACGCAAAGAACATCATCTGCTGCCCCCATGTCTCTTGGTAACAAGCTATATGTAGTCTACCATCATGCTTTTTCGTAAATGATTTCATTGGCATAATATTTTGTGATTAAGTTCGCGAATAGGTGCCGTGTCAAGGTTCGGCTGTTGCTGCTACTGTTCCGTATATATTCGGAGTCGGTCGCTTAAAATGCATCTGTGATACGAAGTTCTGGTTTCATGGCGCTTTAGTGTTTTCCTTCTTCTTTTGTCGCTGTCAGCTAAAAGCAAACTGGCGTGCCGCGAGAAATTTTGCACCGCCCGCGGAAGGAAGCGCATCGCGTGTCAGGGAGACAACGTCGCGCATTACTCGCTTTTCCCGATTCTGTCTATTGCTCGAGGGAGCAATTCTGTCGACTTGCATGTAAGGCCGCTTTTCTCCTTTCGCGAAGGAACCGCATAGCTTCAAAGTTCATCCCGAATCTCACGCACACGAATTCGTATCTTTTGTCAGGGCATGCTGCACGCGCACCGCAGAGAAAAAAACATTAGGAGACAAAAAAAAAGAGGACAGAACGCCGCCAAACCGGTACCTTTTTTCGTAAAAGCAGAACATTCCTTATGTCGCATTATATATATCCCCCCTCCCCCATTTTTTTCTTCTTCTCATAGAGGCGGTGGGTGCCTCTCTATCCTCTTTGAATGAAGGCTGCAGTGGCGTCCCGCTTCCATGCATTCCAGCGTCATCTCGCACGGAAGGCAGCTCTATTACGACAGCGACGCCGTATGGGGGTCGCTTCAGGGCACGCATTCGCGAATAGGAACGGCTCACTTCGGGAAGCGCGCTTGGCCCCCTGGCGAGCACGAGCTCGTACGTTGCGCCTGCTCGTTTCGCGCGCCCGAGAACGTCGTAAGACGCGCACGAGTTGGGCTCATGGTGTCCTTTAGGGCTCACCACAGCCCGGCAATAACTTCGGCATACTCCTTCCCTCCCCTACGAAAGCCGTTAAATTTTCATTATTTTATTTTAACCGTTCCCGCTTTTCGGGAACTGCGCACTTGCGGCGGTACAGATGAGAGTTCTCTCATATTTTGATAAGAGAATTGCGTTTTCTGTTGTAGCGAAATGTGAAGTACGACGCCACTACTAAACGTCATTCCTGCTCAGCAATGCGCGATTTGTGTGCAATATGTGGCAAGGCTAACTTACTGAAATTTGCTCATTTGCACCGAGCGAACCGCACGAACAGTACAGCCCGACAACAATGGGCCCTTGATCGTGAGTACGCCGCACTGCTCTCTCATTGATAAGCCGTAGTATGCAAACCAACATGAACTAATTCTAACGCTAAGTTCGCGCTACTTTTTCGAAGGAATAATAGATTCCTTTTTCATACAGGAGGATGTAGAAATGTTTAGTGCCCGTGGGACCGCGGGACCTTCTGAATAGGTGGGTGAAAGCAAATGTTAGTAACGCGGCGTTACAGTGACAAAAGGCGAAAGTCACAAAAGTAGGCGTAACTCTCAAGATCAACGCATAAGGTATCCTGTGGGCAAGGCCTCTCAACGCCCTCCAGCGCTGCGCAGAAGGTGTCGTCGCATGAGGTATTATCGGTGGCCTGGTACTTATTCTCGTTCCTTGAGGCTTCTCTCTGAGTTATTGCTTAACATGTTCGCCTTGGAGGTCATTTTATTTCTGAGTACACCTCAGTGCGCCTCGTACCAAGACGTACTCTGTACACGTCAAGGCACTGCGAAACTTTTTAGAACGCAAAATGTCAGTTCAAAATGTGTAACTGGCGTTTTAAGGCCGTTCGAACCCGACCGCGGCGGCTGCGTTTTTATGGAGGAAAAACGCTAAGGTGCCCGTGTGCTGTGCGATGTCAGTGCACGTTAAAGATCCCCAGGTGGTCGAAATTATTCCGAAGCCCTCCACTACGACACCTCCTTCTTCCTTTCTTCTTTCACTCCTTCCCTTGTCCCTCCCCTTACGGCGCGGTTCAGGTGTCCAACGATATATGAGACAGATACTGCGCCATTTCCTTTCCCCAAAAACCAATTATTATTATTATTATTTTAAGGCCGTCGCCGTGACACTAAGGAGAGCTAGCTATGCGGCATCAAGCGCGCCAACATAGCTGTTCGAGTTGACGTAAAGTAGTTGGCGCGTTCGGTTCTTAATGTATTTCATTTATAATGCATTTGTTAGGTCTGGCCATCGGTATAGTCTCTTTAACCTGGGCTTGTGGCGCGATATTAAAAGAGGGTCTTACAATAGCTTTATGCACACCACAAGCCCTCTGGCTCCAATGTCTCCAAAGATAATTCCCCCCCCCCCCCCCCCGAAGAAACGCCGCGGGGTTAGTGTTTTGAAAGACGCGTGCTAAGGCTCGAAAGTTTTAATAGATGCGTCTGTGTACACGATAGGATTCAGACAGCGGTCGTCTTAATTACGCGCCTGCTGAGTTCAGCTCCATCTTCTGTCTGTTTTGTACGCCGCGATACCAACATTTCGTGACAGCTCAAAAAAATAAAATAAAACTTGATTCGCTGCCTAATATTGCGAAAATGCAGCGGTACGAAAACTTCCAAGCCGCGTGAACCGAACGCCTGTTCTATGTTATATGTAGCGGTCTTCCTTTCAGTGTAGAATAAATTGTTTTTCATAGAATCAATTTCTCGGATACTTTTCATCAGTTCAGGCTTCAATACACTAGCGCTCTATTAAAAAAACAAAAGGTGATGGGTGTTTTCGAGCAGTGGAGACGACTTTCCTCACCAGACTCAAAACGCAGTATACATTGAACCATGTTCTTCAACACGTTTGCTCTGTGCGTTTCGCAAAGCGAAAAGAGGCCATTTACTCACCGACTGCGGCCGTAACATCGCTGTGAGGAACTTTATTTCCACTGGGCTGTTGACTTTTCCTGAAAAAGTTCGGTTTGCCGGTGTTTGGATCCGGATACATTTCGCGCCTGGCCTTGAAATAATGTTCGTTCAGGATATTTTCACGCTGTACGTAAGGTTCTCTTTTTATTAATATATGAGGACGAATGTTAATTTATTTCTCAGTTGGTGTGTTTAGTAAAGCGAAAATTGAGTGCAGGGTCTGAGCTGCGAATAATCACCTCAGATTAACATTAAATCGATCAAATCGCTTCAATAACTTACGGTTGCCGTGCTGCTATTTTAACTTTTTTCTGTATTTTTACCTGATTTCTTGTGGTTCTCGAGAACTACACTTAACAGAAGCCAGTTACGCAACTTCTCGAAGTTTGTGTCGAATCTCTGCATCAGATTTTTCCCGCTAACTTCGTTTTGTACGCAGCGTACGCAAACACCGTTTCTACTCCATGCAAGCGCTGTTTTTTTATTTCTTCAAAAACAAGGAGAAAAAACTGCAGAATGGCACCCAGTTTGCAAGCAGTTCTTCAAAATTTTCTTTTCCTCGGAACTCTACTTATCCGTTCTCTGCAAAGATTTTAAAATTTTTCCTTCTTTTTAAAGGATGTCTATGCCTTTGGATTTCAGTCGCAGCGCAGTGCCTGTCTGTCAATGTTTGGCCCTTTTTCTCTCTTCTTACCGCGCAAGTACTTCATTTTCTGGAACAAATATTTGTCTTGCCATTCTCCCGGCAATCTTCTAAAAGGGCTCGCTGAAATGCACTGGCGAGGAAAATGACAAATACGAAGACCACCCAAGCAGCCAAGCTTTTTTCTTCCGCGAAAGGATAAAACAGCACCCGTAATCTCGAGGTGTCGTCAGAGTTTACACGTTCTCCTACTTTACAAGTAGGAGAACGTACGTGTGTGTGTGTGTGTGTGTGTGTGTGTGTGTGTGTGTGTGTGTGTGTGTGTGTGTGTGTGTGTGTGTGTGTGTGTGTGTGTGTGTGTGTGTGTGTGTGTGTGTGTGTGTGTGTGTGTGTGTGTGTGTGTGTGTGTGTGTGTGTGTGTGTGTGTGTGTGTGTGTGTGTGTGTGTGTGTGTGTGTGTGTGTGTGTGTGTGTGTGTGTGTGTGTGTGTGTGTGTGTGTGTGTGTGTGTGTGTGTGTGTGTGTGTGTGTGTGTGTGTGTGTGTGTGTGTGTGTGTGTGTGTGTGTGTGTGTGTGTGTGTGTGTGTGTGTGTGTGTGTGTGTGTGTGTGTGTGTGTGTGTGTGTGTGTGTGTGTGTGTGTGTGTGTGTGTGTGTGTGTGTGTGTGTGTGTGTAAGTTTTGGTAATTTGAAAGGCCACGTTTGTAACGACATCAACACGTCGTCTGCCAAGGTTTACTGCATGGCAGCAGTTAATATTATGCGGATTAATGCCGATACGAGGAATAATATCGGTGGGATAACTATGGCAACTACTGTAGGCTGAGATCTCTTTCGAATCAAATCAAATTTTATTTCAATATTACGAACAATGAGGAAACGCAGACAAACAGCCATACTAAGCTTGATGAGGTCTGCTCTCCCTCACGCGTGTAAAGAACTCGGCAGTGATCGCTATCAATCTAGAGCATTCCATTATGGCGCCCTTACTCTGCTTGGAGCCTGCGATGCAAAAACTTTCCTAAATCGGATTTCATTTATGCCATTGCGAGGGTTTCAGTACTACGCCCGACAGTCTCGAAAAGCGGTATTTGCATTCGCATTGCGCCCTTCACGTGGGCGAGTGAGCCGCCTTATACATGGCACCCACGTAGCTTAAAAATTGCCTCGTTTAAAAGAGGGGTGAGCAGTGCTTGACAGTGGTCATAGCTTTGTGGTAGTTTCTTTTTAGGGGGTGGGGATATTTTGCAACGTTATCTTCACGTTCTCGCGCGCGTCGCAAGCGGAAAGCGTGTCGTGGCAGAGATCACCGACCCGAAGCAAATAATATACAGCGGACTCAAATAATGCCTTTATGGCAGGTCGGCGAAAATAAAAGAAGACCACACAGAGTACGCGCGAAGTAACTTGAGCCGAATATTCACTCGTAAGGTAGCGTAAGTTCTTAGCTGTCTTCCTTATTTCTCCGCTTTTTTTTCGCGTTCATTTTTCTTTTTCTTTTTTCATGAAGACAATAAGGCTGTGGAATTGCGGCGACGGTGGGTAGAGCGTAAGGCACACGCCATGAAATAGGATCTTTGAGGATGGCACGCGCGATTAATGGCGTATGTTTACGCTTACATTTAATGGATTGTGGCAAGTAAGCTCTTAACAGAAAGGAAAAAGAATTAGCGCATTGAGGCAAAGTGAGACTAAAGCAACCTTGCAACTAGACAATTACAAAACGGTCCAAACAAAATATGTTAGAAAACAAGACTCGTTCCGCGTCAGGTACACCGTATCATATTCGTAGACCTCCAGGAAGCTTTAAAGTGCACGCTTCCCCATCCACACGTCTTATCAAATTTCTTCACCAACAAAGGCTGGCAATTCCACTGTGTCTCGCTCCATGAATAAATCGCCACTAATGAAGACCACCCGCTGGGTTCTTTTTCGCATAAATACAAATGGGCGGGACACGGCCGTATAGCTTGCACCGGAGGCGGGTCCGGTATAACCGCTAAGTAACGTTCGCTTCAAGCACAAACTGGTGGCTAATTGCTTTCTTCGCGCGCATTTAATTTTTGTTTTGGCAACTAGGCTGCTGTGGCTCGAACGCAGAACATCCCGCTTTGTGTGGTAATGTTTCATTATTACTGTCGCCGCCGACTCCTTCTTCGGGACAGCTGGTTGCGTTCCGGCGCGGTGAGCCCTTTATGGAAGCGTGAAAAACGGCTCGATTAGTCCGTGAAAAGAAGTTTCGTGAAAGATGGGAGCAAGCGCTGAAATAATAAAGCGCAGAGAACCATTAATTTTCTTTTACTCGGCGGCCATTTCATGCCGCTCCTGGCTCTTTCGTTGCCTTTTGCCGTAACTGCAGCTTCGTCCAGTGTTTCATCTCGTGTGCTTTCCCTTCCAGCCTGCGGTAGATTGAACTGGCGCTTTGTATTAGCACCGACAAGCGCTGAAACACGGTACCTTCCGGCAATAAAGACAAATAAGGGATTAGTACTTGCATGGCTGACAGCACTTTCATCGATGCGTGCGGAAAAAATAAATCAAATGTGGAGTATCATATTGTATTGTAGAAATCGTCGAAACTCTTTTTTATCACTCATTCTTATTTAACTTTATCCAGGCGACTCGCTTAAATACACACGATGTTATATCCACTGACTGCTACTCTTAGTCCCAGTTTTTTTTGTTTCAGGGACCCTTACACTCCAGACAACGGCTACCGCCCGAACCAAAAAGTTGACATTGTTACAACGCGTGCAGATGCTCAAAGAGAGGGCGTACACTCAGGTTTAGTGGTCGTGGCAGGTAGCCTCCGGGGCCTACACGCCCCGCTGGGCTGTGCTGATTGCGTCCTGAAATCGCAGGAAATAAATGCAGGAGCTGCTACGGCAGTTTGGAGGCGACGAATGTTAATGTTCACTGTTTCGCTATCAAGAAACTTTGTCGATGGCAGCCGTATTTTTCCCCCGGGTAAGTTCCAACTGCCCAGGCTTATTATCGGTGTTCTCACAGCTGTTCATATGAATGGCTGGAGGAAAAACGCGCCGATGTTATTCATTCACCACGAAAATGTCTGCAAGTGCGAATTTCTCATTTCGGTTGGCCTGCGTTTAACCATAAGCATGAACGGAGCTGTAGAAATAGGACTTTTTCTGAACGGAAAACTCGAGGATGTGGCTTGCTAACCTCACAACGTGCCCAGTACGTAACACCTCAGTGAAATTTTCTAAAAATCGGAAAACATGCCACATAAAGTAATTTATTCTCCTCGCTTGTAAGGGAAAGATTGTCATATCTGTTGGATTTAGGAACCTCCAGGAATATTTAGAACAGTTCGCAACTAGGAGCAGCACTTTCACGTTTTCATATCGGTTCACCAAAGTTTCGGGTAACGAATTCACGTTTAGGACGAACACTAATACTAATAATAAATACTAAGCTGACAAAGTTCCGACATACCCGTGGTGGATGAAGCTCTCTTTAAAAACCTCCGGGGCCTAGCTGCGCCTCTTCTCTCTGGGTAATTTTGAGAAACTATATCGCTACACTTCGCAAAACTGCGTCTTTTGCTGTCTGCTTGGCACTCGGTCGCCGTTAGCAGTAAAGCTACAAGTGAAGCAGTTTCCCACAATGACTTCGTTATTTACTGCTACAAGGGGATCTGAAAAGCCTGAGTGTTCGCTGCGGGCGTGAGGAGCTTACCGATTCCCTCACGGCAATTCTTTTGTTGTTGTTTCAAGAACTTAGAAGCGGTCAAGCTTCTTTGAACGGCAAAGAGAAGAGCGCGAGCCCGCAGGCAGCGCTGATCGAGAACAACTTAGAAGATGCGGAAAAGAACCGTCAGCATGAAAGCGACTTACTGAGCCGGAGAGACGAGGCTATTGTAAAGAGAAAAGATGCAGCTACGACTTCAGAGTAAGCCGTTACCTTAGCTACGTTGTAGGGGACTGGGGTCGAGGAAGAAAGGAAAGCCGGAAGAGGAAAGTGGAACGGAGAGACGCCTATTGTGGGAGAGGGGGGGGGGTGATTGCCGACGGTGGTGTGTCGCTTCATCTGGACAACAAGGTCAGCCTTGCTACAGTCGCGAGGCGAGGCCGGTCTGTGTCAAGAAATACACAAGGCTCAAAGAAGCTGCGGGATCACGCAGGAGTGGCTGCGCGAATGAAGAATGTCGGCGAGGTTGTTGGCGCGTAGACCCAGAGCTGCCTCCATGAAAAGGCTGTCTCATTCCTCTTCGCATTCACAAAGGAGGCGCGGGAGTCCTTCTATGGCCGTACAGCGGCAGCACTCCGCGGTGGAAGCGCGCCCGTGAACGCGTCGTCCTTTTGCCGACCGTGAACTGTTTACTCTTGAAACACAGGAAGACACAAAATGGCACACAAGGACAAAGACTCTTTGTTTCCTAGCGAGGGAATGAGCCGCGAAAGGGCAAGCCGCTGGTCCCTCTCCACACGTTCGTCGGGATTCGCCGCTCCCAGCAAAACCGGCACAATATTACGCGCTGCGTCCCAGCCTGTTATCGCCGGTGAGACTGCGGCACGAGCGCCGTATAGTGCTTTCGCAAGCAGCTCGTCTGCCCTTCCATTCCCCTGCGATGCCAACGTGCACTGCCAGCCACTGAGGCTTGGTTGCGAGAATAGGCTGCAAGTCCTCCATCATGAATGTCCGGCGCAAAAGTTACCAGGACGTGCAATATAAACGATATAATACGAGAGTAATTACTCATTGACAGCCACCTGAGCGCGGCCATACGGCTTAAAAGGACCAGGACGAATTTTTCTTTCACTACGAAGTTTCTGAGAAAGCTGTATAGCTCTCCTTTCTAGCCATATGGCTGCGCTCGGGTGGATGTCAATGAGTAATTACTCCATTATTACAAATCTACTCCACCTTGGGGGATTCCCCTAAACATTTGACCAATATAAACGATATAAACTGGAACCAAACTGGCTCCGTGTTCCTCTTTCCTGCAGGTTCGGCGCTGCAGATCCAAGGTGAACAAAAATCAACTCGCTCAAACCAGTCCTTTGATCGTGCAAGTCTTTTTTTTAACAACTTTTGCTGAAGCAACTTTTCCCGCCAGCAAGAACAATCAGGCTTCACCATTGTGATTCTATAACGCTATGACTGGTCAGCTAACATCAGTTATCTTTATAATGTGTAGCTTGAAAAAGCTGTCCGTCCACAGCTGAGCTGGCCGAGCTTATACTCGCATTCTGAGACCGCACTTCAAAAGCAAAGTATGGTACTTTTTTTGTAAACACCCAGGGGGCCGCGCAAGGTTGCGTGCATGTAACGTGAGTCCGGCTTCCGAATAGGTGGTTGCACGCATGCAAGGATAAAATTGCACTCCGTTTCTCTGAAGCAAAGGAGCGCTGCAGAAGCCCAAGGTCGCTTGAGCAAATCAGCGGCTAAGTGCATAAAACTGGTACACGAGGTTGATTTCTCTCATTGGCCGGATTTCGCGCGCTATAGGCGCTGTGTGTGTGTGTGTGTGTGTGTGTGTGTGTGTGTGTGTGTGTGTGTGTGTGTGTGTGTGTGTGTGTGTGTGTGTGTGTGTGTGTGTGTGCGTGTGCGTGTGCGTGTGTGTGTGTGTGTGTGTGTGTGTGTGTGTGTGTGTGTGTGTGTGTGTGTGTGTGAGTGAGTGAGTGAGTGAGTGAGTGAGTGAGTGAGTGAGTGAGTGAGTGAGTGAGTGAGTGAGTGAGTGAGTGAGCCTTCGACAAAGTTGCCGCATGGAAGCTCTAACCAGCTTTCAGGAAACGCTACGAGGAGTCCGCCTCTTCAGCTACGTAAAGAATTTTTTTTTTGTGGCCGCACAATAACGCGCATTACACCTGATTATTAGGCCTCCCCATCTGTCCCTGCCGAACGAGCCACACTGCATGGGCCTTATTCTATAAGCTGTCCATTTGCTGTTATCCATTTGGCGTCTATTCGGTTCTTTGTCAGTGGTCACTAAGATATGCCCGCGGCTTTAAAGCGTCTGTGGCAAGCGAGCCGGCCATTGGGTGTTTGGTGAGCGGACCTCACCATTGGCTGCATATCACAAGCAATTACAGGCAGTGTTCAGGAACGGTCGCCTGCTGTTGACAGAGCGCTGCGATTTATCTTGACCATTGGAATATACTGCATCTAATTTCAGCCAATAGTATGGTTGTCGCCAACCACCCAATGGTCGTGTCGCTTGCGACAGACGCTTGAAAGCCGGGGGTACGTCTGAGTGACCACTAACATAGGACCAAATGAACGTGAAGTGGACAACAGAAAATGGGCACCTTATAGACTATAATACGGTCCAAGGGCTCTATTTCATTCCAATTGTTTAATTTCGCAACAAAAAATCATCCCGCAAAACGCGCTGTTGTTGCCGACCTCCAACATGATATCTATGGAAACGATATCCCGCTCTAGTGTTCACTTCGGAACCCAGGCTCTCAAGAAGCTACCTTTCAGTAGGGTCTTCTTGGCATCATTCAAGTTGACGCTGCCGGATTTGGACTCGAATGCTCCTCCGAAGAGCTCTACTGAACTGTTGGTCTCAAATACTAAAGTACCGCTAGTGCCTATCACTCGCTCATCACCTTGAAAATCAATAATCTTCCAGTACGCCAAAGACACGCTCTCATCCGTGGCATATATATGTGGACATCAAACATTCTCAGAAAAATAAACTCCACTGCATACCAAAAAGCCTACTACCCGCTCCAATCATCGACTCAGAGAACTCGATCACCGCATCGTAACGACCATATTCTGTCGAGTCATGTCTGCGCACTCATCTAATGAAAACAACTTAGCATAAATGAAACATCCACCTGCAACTTCCTACGTACAGAACTAGATGTCTCTGCATACGCCTCTAACACATTCAACACACTTTGCACAACTGCCTCGAGGAGGAAACCGCTGCGCATCCTGAGCCTCATCACCAACTCCTGACCACCTCCCGCCAGGTGCGCACCATGCTGGAAACTCTAGGGTGCACCAACTCACGCCTCATACCAACTCTTGACTCTCGACAACCGTGAGACGGTCTGCCTCGTGTCACCGCCCTCCGCATACACCGAAACATGGGCACAGAGACATCCTCAACGCAGTGAAGCCAGAGCTAGTAACCTCCACACCAAGCCCCATGAGACCTACTGCAGAGATGCCAGTTTGTTCGGCTCCAACGCTTCAACTGCGTCTACACACCCCCACCACCAGAAAGCCCCTTATTAAAACGGCGTTGCTGGCCCCACAGCAGCTGAAACATAAGCGACCGATGAAGCCATCCATCTGCGCCCTCACCAAAACAACACTGTTACCGTGCGCGCGGAAAGTCGGAGCGCCCTCCTGGACTTCGCCACCAACACGCTCACAGCATATATCCTTGCACAGTTAAACACCCACCTTCGAAAGCACCCACACCTGCACGTCCTTCTGGAAAGCGTCCCCGGTCGCCAGAGCATAGATGGAAACAAGCGGGCTCATGTCCTCGCTCGCAACTCATCTCCGAGTAATCTTTTATATTTGCCGGAAGATTGCAACTCCAAGCATGCGCGAGCTGTTTACCATAAAACTCGCAAGCCAGAGACTAAGAACTGCGTCACAATCTCAGCCTTCTTATTTTCCTTCTTCGCAGCTCGCTTGTCACGAATCTACATCGCACGGGAGCAAACAATAGTTGTAAGGGTGCGGGAATATTCTAAGTTTTCGAATCGACTGTCCTCCTCTTCGATTAGCTGAACGAATCAAATAGTGCATATTCAAAATGTATCGAATACGATCTCAAGTTTTCAAAGAGTTTTCGAATTACAAACACAGGGTTGAAATGGGGCATGTCTTAGTTTTTTTCGACGGCTGTTTCAGGAACAGGGCCCATACCGAAGACGCACAGCATGCTGCCGCGATTGGACTGCGTGTTCAGCGCAGCGACGCGGTCCATTCGTGTGGCGGCGTTCGTGATGCTCTAACTTCTGACCTTTGAGACTGGACGGCGCGGCACGGTTAAGCCAGGATCAGGAAACCCTGCAGTCATGCCTGATATTGGAATATGATAACCCTCGTCTCTGTAATCAACTGAGATGTGGTGCTTGTTCGTCAGAAGCAAAAAAAAAAATCTCAGGCGCATGATACGACGGTCAGAGTTAAAATACTGACCTTGTGCTGCATTCCACATAGTGGAGATCACTGTTACATCTTCCGACCGCTACAGCTTTAACTTCATGAGCTCTTTGCTGTTTCGCAGTAATATTCGTTTTTTTTTTACGAATATTCGCACAAGTAGCGAATAATGATAGGCACAACCCATGCGTATACAATTCATTTTTTTATTGTTCGATTTGTATTTGATTCGGTGTTTAGCTACACTAATCGCATTCGGTTCGGTTTCCAAGAAGTACTATTAGCACACCCCAATACAATTGCAAAACTCGTCATCTCTACAGCCACCACATACTGAACCTCCCTCGGCATCTCTCAGTTATGTTGCACTATGCCCCCACAGTACGTGTACACCCCCCGTCAAAAGTCTTTGGGCCACAGCATTCACTTGTTGTGGATTGACTGTTGATTTAATTCTCTCTTTAGAGGAGCATTCAAAGAACACGTCAAACAGCAAGCTTCTCTACCACGGGGTCAAACCTTCTCCTACTATTTCAAGGCACTGTGATCTTTAATAGTGCCGTCGTGGCGACACAATGCGGATCTAACAAAAAGCCTATGGTTTCAATTTTTGACCAAGACTGTACATATTCGTCCTCTCCCCATGTACCCTATTCCTTGGAGAACTGTGCCGTATACCTCATGCTGCACTCCGGCCAACGCTGTTGCCACCGTCCACGTGACCCATGTGTTGGGTAACCATCACTCCGCGGCGAGCTGCAATCTCGACCCACCCACTTGAACCAGCGATCCGGACATGAGGCACTTAATAAAGTTCCGTCTTTCTCCCTCCTGTGCGCTAGCTTATCACCCTATCCAACGCGCCAACCCAAGCGTGCTCACAGATCACGATCCGTTCTGATTTGCACGGACAGCGTTATAAACTCGTCTACTGACAGACTGCCTTGCCTGGGCATACACTCTATAGCTTCCATGGTGGCTCACTGTTCCGGCGCGCATTGCTGTTGTGCTCAAGCGGAAGTACTTTTTGTCCCCCAGCCAACTCATTAATCGCGATTAGCCGGTGAACTTCGTGAACGGCGTTGGCACTGGACAGCCCACAGTTGGAACGTCGCAGTAGCGTCAAAGGTATAAACGCCCAGCGGCAAAGTTGGCAAAACTGCAGCTCTTTCGGTGATATTTTTGTCGAGCGGTGAGTGAAACACGCGAATATTCAAACGCTCTGCGGCATTAGTGCCCGGTTTTAACGCGCCCCGTTTGACAGCGCCTGTCCCTGACCGTTGCCATGGCGCGCCAATGTGCGTGTAATTTGCACTCGCTTTCAGCGCGTGAGCGTGCGTCAACAGTCTCGCGCTTGTTGACTGCTAGCGCGATTTACTTACAGGAGGCAAAAACTTCCATGGCAACCGTCGAAAACTGCACCATTCGCATGTCAATACTTTTTTTTTCACCTGTGTGTAATAAAAACTTTGTTTACTCTTCAGTGTAAAGAGTTTGTTGAATGAACTTGACTTGTCATCCCTTCAGTTCTCATATTAGTGTGCGTGCGAAATTTTATCACAAGCATCGGCTTAGTTTTAATGTCGCAGAGAATATAGTAATTTTTATTTTTAACCTTGGTTTAAGAGGGGGCGCGGCTTTCAGCAATTTCTTTTTATTTCTGGATGTCTATACAAGAACTTTTTTCAGCGTATTAGAAATAATTTTAGCACTCTTCTCACAAATATTCAGTGTTCTATCTCCAGAAAATTTGTTTACAATATATATTTTTCTCTGAATTTTGTGAAGAGGCTGCAGAGTTAAGAAAATGTAGCCAAAGGCTGGTTCAAAAATCACAGCGTTTCTGTCGGCGTGATAAAGGTCAAGACATTCTTAGAATTTCTTTTTTCCGCTTTAAAAGCACAAATGTTTGCTTTTAATTTCTCTATGCAGTGTTCGTTGACATGTCGAGAGTGAGAAGAAATTTTCACGAGACATTTAAAATTCACAGATTCGAAAAACAAAGAATGTCTTGACCTGCACTATGGTCATAGGAGTGAAGCAATACAAAGGGAGTCAAAATAAATAAAACAGTCCTGAAGCAATCTGCTCCGCAAGGTGATTATCTAGACAGAAAACCGTAACGGATAACAACGCCCATTGTTCGAGCGCTTCCCGCAATGCAGAGCAGCCGTGGTTCATGAAACTATTTTTTATGGCTACTTCCCGGTCGATTTCAGCAATGAAACTTCGGTACCGCATAAAAAACGAGGCCTACAAGGAATGCAGCAATTTAAAAAAAAATCAAATTTTTCGGCCATTTTGGGAGATTTCCAAGCAGCGTTTTCTCTTAGGTCGAAGGAAAAGAGGAGTGGAGGTGTGGAGTGAGCAGCGCGAACTTTAATGCTAGGCTTCCAAAGTGGCTGATATATTTGCCGAATCGGTTAACAGTGAAAAGTGGTCGAAGCTCCGCCAAAAGTAGTTACCATGTAAATAAAACACGAAGAGGGACGCTATGCAAGTTGCCTTCTTTCTTTTTTTTCAGCATAGTTCTTAGAATCCATTCCGGGTTTCTATTAATTTATTTTTTTTAATGCTATGAATAAAAAACAAACGACACTGAAAAGAATGCAGACATTCCGGAGCAATTTTCCACTTTGAAGATGACTATGCGGCGAATGGAGCTCATAGCTCTGCAATACGGTCGCTATAAAGCTGCGTATATCTCTTGTGTATGTTCATTTCTTTAAGTAGGCGATCTTCCGTTGAGTGTGAAGCCCATTGATGAAAACTGTGATCGAAATAGAGACCCAAACTCCAACGAACCGCACCTATAGGACAGCAAGATGACTGACCTACGAGTCCCCGCTTTGTGGCTGCGCTTCCTGAGCCTGTCGTCAGTAACTAATGGTTTTTAATGTTGTTTTTGTTTCCCTTCTTTCGAGTCCTGGAATCTCTCATTCACCTAAGCAGAACCTAGGCACTGACAGAACGGGTCGCAGTAGTGCGCGTCTCCAAGAACACAATTACGCGAGTAGCAATGAAGAAATGCTCACATTTTCTCATCTTCTCTTTCGGTTTATTTGCAATTGTAGCTGCAGGAAGGCAACAGCGCGTTCAAGCTGTCCTAAGTCTACATATGTCATGAGTCCATTGCATGCTGTGGACATCGATTTCACCTTCACCGATGGATCAGAAAAGTTAAAACCGAAAGGCTAACCGCTAGGAAGTCCTGGACAGCTACATACATTTGCTCCTAGTTTTTTGAAAAACAAACATCAAATCGAGGTAGTGTTATAGCCAAAGATCATAATTTTGATACTTTAAGCAGCTGCTTCAGGAAGCTGGTGAATCTTGTCACATTATGAAAAATTTCTACTTTAATGTCAGTAGTAGACCTTCTTTTTAGGCGAGCTGATACATCTCGGTGTCGTAATACAAAGCGCGATTACGACGTACTGCAAGAAAGACGGCAATCAGGTAGCGTATGTATTTGTGTAGTCTTTCTTGTGGTGTGTCTGTGCTCGCGCTAAGTGTCACAGGGTCCTAATTCTAAAAATATACATGTACCGAGGCGACTACAGCACCCGTACGGTGGCTAGACTCACTTTATATGCCGCGGTTAACCGAACGCAGTTCCCAATGGCAGCTTCTGTGAGCAAAATAGAGGGCGTTTAGAATGAACTGACTGAGAGTAGCTGTCTAGCATATCTGGTTCATATGCAGCGATGGAAAAGCAGCTCAACAGACGAGGACGAAAAAAAAAACTAGACAGGTAGCCATATTTATATAACGCTTACAGAGAGCAGTTCACACTGTCCACAACAGGTGGTGCCACTAGGATGGTCTTTATTTCTGGCCTTCCGAGCCGCGCCGTTAAAGGGGCTCTGAAACACCTTTTGAGGAGAGCACATCAACTCGCTCAATCACTACATTGTGCTGTCATGAACACCTGAGCCCAATAATACACCTCTATATACACGCAACAGAGAACCCATAATCGCGCGCGATTGTTGGCTGGCCCTTTCCGGCTACTTTTTCATGCTCGCACCCTCCTCCGTCGCATTCTCCTGCGTATGTCGGTCAAGAGATGGCTATTGATTAGATTCTTCCAAACGCCAGGCATCTACTGTGGCCGCAGCCAGTCAGCCTCGTCGCTCCGGCGGGTCAGGGACCTTCACCTTCCGAAGAATTCCCCCGCGCATCGGCGGTGGGCCTTGTGGAGGTGCGCCGCCGATCAAAGGAGAGGGAAAGGCGCGAAGATGCTGAAACTAAAATTGTCTCCACACATGACCCAGCTATTACAAAGCGCATGAAAAAAATTCTTGCTGGAGGATATTCCTGAAACGGCATCCTTTAACATCACGACATAACGCAACTTTAATGAGCGCCCCTTTCAGTGGCCATTTAACAGCATTGGCGTGTTGAGCGAACCGCTGCTCCGCAGCTTTTGTACGACTGTCAAGTGAGTTTTTAGCTCCGTTGCCTTGATGCGGACGTGAAGTGTGTTTTTGAAGCAGTGTACAGGAAAGTAGAGCTAATTTCTCTGTGGTCAAATAAAGGAAAAATTCACGGCGCTCTTTACGTATCGGGCCGTTTTCTGAGAGCTTATTTTGCAAGTTCATGCTTGCATCTGTGTGTACAAAACGTCTAGAGCTACTGCTGCACCAAAGGAAAAAAAAGACAGGACAATTATCGTTAACCCCAAGTGCAAGCAAATTTCAGCGCCAGAAGTCGATGCGGCAATGCTTGAACGAGCTGGTGACCTTTACAGCAGTGATATTTCTCACCGGTGTATTGTCATCGCTTTATTGTTGGAGTGTATTAAGAAGAATCGTATTGCGACTATTAGGGTGCAGGTTCATAATGAAGTCATTGTGCGGAGAAGGCAGGAAACTAATGTGCATGTCTGTAACCTTAAACAATTTCGAAGACACTGTTGCAATGAATGATCGACAGTTTTAGAACTACGCATATGCACTGAAGAGCGGTGGAATTTCTCATTACAGAATTTTGGATGTTTCACTTGATTACACCTGACTATATCTGCGAGACCTGAACTCAGATCAACGCAGTTTTCAATATGTTTTTCGCCAGAGCACAGCGGAATGCCGCTGAGTGCCTGAGCCGGCCTTTGAGCAATGCGCATTGTCCTCCTCGGGACCCCGCAACATTAATGGAATATAGAACATCGGGGCAATTTGCGGGCGGCCACATGCGCGTGTTCGTTGTTTTATAATTGTACGGTGCGAAGCGGTGAATATTTTGTGTAATATCAGCCAATAGAATCGGTTGGGTCCTTGAACGCAAAAACTTCTGATAGGGCAAGGTTTTCCGATCTCCTTAGTTATCATGTATTACTTAATCCATTTCTTTTTTTTTCTTGCGCTTCAATTTGTTGATTGTACTTATTCATTTACAACTTTGGCGCAATTCAGTGTTTCTCTTCATTTCATCCACCCTTCCCCCCTCCTACTGCAATGCACACACTGCTGGGCGATATGTAGGTATTGTAACAAATGAACTAATTAATTTAATAATAAATTATTACTGCTTTTGGCCGTTCCCTGGAAACTCAGATAATAGCGAGTTTGTAATCCGTGCAATTTGACAACGAATTGTGTTGTTAACAAAGATCAGTACACACTAAATTTGATTTTAAAAATTCATAAGATGGGTACGACTGTGTAACGCGACATTCAGCAATGGCTGTGTAGGCGTTTAGTTTTGGGGATATTTTGAGGTAGAAAATACAGTGATCTCATATCGCACTGGTGTAGTAGTCAAGTGATGAGCCCCTGAACTGGAAGGCGGCTGTTCCAGACAGAGCCACCCGCATGGTTATGCGTTAATGACATGTCATTAACGCATCCACCGGTTACGCCGACGGCGACGACGCGCAAGACGGGGACGGAAAATTACAAACTCGCAGCAGGCTGCGTGATGAATTCGGGCCGATGCCGGTGGTCGGAAGAATAACTGAGGTGGTTGAGTCAAACATTTTGCATCACCCATAATTAATATGCCATTCACATGAAGTTTTTGTGCCGTCCGCCAGCTCCTTATCCACAGCGATAGCCGGAACAACGCCTTACAGTAGGTTGCCAGCGCCAGAAGCCGTCGGAACAAGAAGGACCGAAGGCCGGCTATGGCGGAAAGGTCATGTGACCAAATATGGTGGGGCTCATTCTCTCACGCTGTAAAGCGCCTGAAGCAATGAAATAGAACGCAAAAAGACAGCACGCAGGAAAACAGTCTCTGCAGGAAAACGGTGCTCGATCACTTCAGTACCCTGTGGAGTGCGTCCCACAAGCCATGTGTGACCAAGGGACTGAGAAGATCTCAGGCGACCCTTCTACATCGAATTCGCACGGCCTCTGCTCGCACTCCTGCATGGATGCATAAGACCGGCATAGCATCGTCTCCGCTCTGCTCTTTATGTGGTGTGTGCGGGGATATCGAACATTATATTATGTACTGCCCAGAGTACAACGCGGAAATGCATGTGATGTTCGCTTCTTTCAAGAAGACAGGAACCCGTCACAGCACAGTGCAGGACATTGTCTACCCGAGTGGAAACCAGACATGCCGAAGGGAGGCTGCACGCCTTCTTTTAACATTTCTGCAGAACACGGATCTTGTTTTTAAATGGTGACAGCAGGAACGGACTATGGCCTACTGTGATTGAATGTGTGCGTAGATGGTGTCTTCCAGAGTGGACTACTTTACACTGTGAGTGAATGTGTGTATGGAGTGTGGCACTACAATGGCCTATGTTCTACTGTGACTGAATATGTGCATAGATGGTGACTTCTGGAGTGGACTGTGATGTGAACTGTGTGGATTGATTGTGTGCATAGATCGTGACTGCGGGAGAGAATGTGTGCTATTATAAGAGACTGTGCGCTTAGCGGGGTAGATGCCGCATTGTTAATATCGAAGGGACGCTGCGGTGGAGCAATTGCCGGCAGACAAAGCAAGGCTAACCCCACCTGTAGCATTCAACACCTCAACCTCAACCTTATAACTGTCCATTGTCCATTCGTCCCTCTGGTCGTATGTCATAGGTGACTCACATATACCTGTGGTTTTCAAGCGTCCATGGGAAGCGACTCGAATATTGTGTGGTGGCGACCGGGCCTCACCATTGGCTGCGAGATGCAGCCAATGGTGAGGTACATCGCAGCGCTGGGACAAGAGCAAGCGGCCCGACCTAACCACTTGCTGCTATTGGCTGCAATATGCGATCAAAAATTCGGTCGCCAAACTCGCTTTGGCCTGGTCGCATGCCACAGGCGCTTGAAAGCCACGAGTACATCTGAGTGCTCATTGACAGAAGACCAAATGGACGAAAATGGACAACGGAAAATGAACAGCTTATAGAATACAATCCCACTTGTTCTTATCGTTCAGCAGTAGACATTATTGCTCCAGTTTCATGCCATATTTTTGTTTTATTCAGTTTTCTTTCCGTAATAGCTAGCAATACAATCAAAGCGGAAAGCTGGGCTGGTGTGTCATCATTAATTAAAATATTAGCGCATAAAACTGAAACACAGACAGAGAAGACAGGACGAGTGCTAACAGCGTTAATTAGCGCTCGCCCTGTCTTCTCTGCGCCCAGTTTTATGCGCTAGTATTTTAATTAATAATAGCAATACAAACGAGCGCAGGACGAACTCAGATAAGATCATGCAAAAGGTGGCTTCAACATTTTAATTTCCCTCATATTTTTAGTTATTTCCTGATGACTAGAAAAAGTCATCTGCATTTTTTTTTGTAAGGCAAAATATTTCGCAGCCGAAATTATTCTTAAATCACGAAGATGTGGGCTCTCACGCTTACGTTCTCTGCCGTTTTTGCCAACTTGGGTTCTAATAACTGAAGATTTGCTACGAGTTGATGCCTGCAAATTTATGACTGCTGCAGGGTGCACCCAGTTTATTTGGTGGTTTTTTAAAGGAGATTCTTTTTACTCAAATTTTCTAATGTTGGCGCCCAGATATAATTTCACTAATTTTGGAGGTCTTTATCTAGAAAAATAAATAAGCTATAGCCACAAATGTTTCATGGTGCTTTCTACATAAACTCATTTACTAAACAAATTAAAATTCGCCGATATATCTTTTACGGATAGGAAGGCAATAAGGCGTAAACTCCTAAAAATTAAAAAAATCACGAGAATTTTGGATCTTCATGAAAAAAAATACATTTCTTTATATTTTTGTGTTCGGCCCGGATATTGTACGTACACGGTGTGAATGCTGATAAGCATTAAAAACATGTTGCATAATATTTCTGGTGTAGTAGATACAGAGCCTTTAAAAAGGGCCTTTCTTAACGGACTTCTTCGCCGACTTTGGCGCCGAAACGTTAAAATGTCTTCCCTGAACACGCCTGACAATTTTAAGATGGCATTTTTGTTTACTGCATATTGCGGCCAGTTCTTGAAACTTTGTTTTATTATTTTTTGAAAATTTGGCAAACTTGGCGCACACGAAGTATTGATTTTTTTCGCCACCTTGAAGATCTTTATCGAAGGAAAGAAGAGCTAAAATTATGGCGTGTTCAGTGTACAGTTACCCACTAAATGTTACAAAATTCATTGATATGTTTTTTTACGAATACGGAAATTTTAGACCTCGAACTTCATGAAACCACAGAATAAAATGCTGTACGAAGAATAAAATGACCTAATTGCTCTTGTGCTCTGTCTAGGTATTATGCTTTATAAGAATATTTACAAGCATTATAAAAGTGTTTCATAACATTTCTGTTAAATAGAGCAAGTCTAATGATACCATTCTTCAAAGCCGGGCATACCTTGTAATTGTGGAGTAACTTGTGTGCCGCAAAGGGTCTAAAACTCTGGTGTTTTTTTTTTATTTGAAATTATCACTTTAAAATTACAGATAAGAGCAGCGCACAACTAAAAATCGCCAGGGCTGGCGCAGTAACTTTGGGAAATGCAGGCACTGCTTGAGTAAGCGTAATACATTGCGGATATTTACCTTTCTGCCTCTAAAAGTGCACAAAAATGTACATTGTAAGAAGGTTTTATTTCCTTATATGCCCATGACGGTTGTATGTCCTTCGCCCAGCATATTCCTGGCCATCTATTCTTCTTGTGCACACGACCTCTCCTCCTGTTGACAACAATGCACGCGCCGTGCTGCGGCTTCCCCAAAAGAACTGCAACAATGTACATGTTTTTCAGCCTTATGCATATTTGTACCAGGTTCTTCAGGGAAGCCCGCCACCAACTTTTAAAAATTGGGTTTTTGAGGCATAAAGGCAGCTTCTGTCGTAGAATAATACCAGCGTCGGCGGACAGCACACAGGGGAATAAAGTTAACCAGTTAGCCGGTTAACTAATTTCTCATAATTAACGTTTTAACTATCACAGTTAGGCAACTGGTTGCAATTAGAGATTTGTAGCCGGTCGTTATCAGTTTTTCCAATTTCAAAAAGGCTATTACCCTCGGTGCAATAACCCAGCAAAGTTTGGTTCCATCGTGCCAAAATACACGCTCTTTCGAAAAGCATGCAGGTAACACAACCCCTTCAGTGCACGTAACTGGTCGAAATAGCCAAAGTTTGTCGAGCCACAAAGCCGTGGGTAATCGCGTATTCGCAATTCTAAAAACTGGTATGGCTGTTATTAACGACTGGCTACAAAAATCTAATTGCAACCAGTTGCCTAACTGCGATAGTTAAAATGTTGATTATGAGAAATTAGTTAAAAAATTAACTATTTAAAATTATTAACTTGTTTTCTGATAGTCACCAACGCAGGTATTATTGCGCCAGAGAAGCCGCCTTCCGAGCGCTGAAATCTTTCCTCGAGGGCAGTGGCATCCTCATGAGGTACTAGGTACTGCTTGAGTAAATTCTGAGATTTTTCGCCTCGGCTCGTGCTCGCAAGTGTTCTGGCAGCCATTTTTATGTGTTTCTATTATGTATCTGATGTATCTCATATCGCTAATGTTGCTCCTCATTGTTTCTCTTTATTTTTTGGATTTCTTGTTTTTATATTGTTTACTCTGATTAGGACGTATAATTGCTTAGGGTATATTCTCATTTTATGTAATTAAGTAATATTATTACTTATAGTTTATTTTTATATTTGATGTTAGCATTCCCGGCATTTTCACTGTATTATTTGCCTTGTGAATTGTGTGTGTTGCAGCTGTGCTTTCTTGAGCGTTATGTGACAAGTTCCAGTGTTTTCTGTCATTATGTGAAAAGGTGTAGCCGGCGCCACAATCAGGCACCAACATCTCCTTTCATGTCCATGTAAATAAAAAAGACTATTTTTAAACATTAGTGGCGGTTTTCTCTGAAACACCTGGTATAATGCTAGATACCTGGACATAACACAAGAATGTATTATTTTTTCGTCATCTAAAATTCTTGTTTTTCTGTGGTTTCTTGCGATTTGAGCAAATATATTTCCTTATCTATAAAAATATATCAGTGAATTTTTATCATTTAGAAGAAACTGTGCATAGTAGGCAGTGTAAGCTACTCATAGTTATTGTGTATTTATTTCCATAGACAAGTACCCCCAAACTTAGCGCACAAACTTTGTGTGGGCCAAATCTGCGAAACTTTGGAAAAAAATACTGACACCGGAATATTGACAAGAATAACTTGGCGCACTCGGCAGTGATTAGAAATGTCCTCTAAAAGTTTGCAGGCACGTTCTTGCACTATATTTTCAGTTATTAGAAGCCAACATTGGACAGCACAGCAAAATCCCGCCAAAAAAAAGGGATCTCTAGCGCTGTATCTTCTACACCAGCAATGTTATGCAATATGTGTTCTGAATACTTATGAATATTCATTTCTTTTTCGCACAACATCTGGAAAGAATATAAAAATACCAAACTGTTGTTTCGCTGCCATTCAAAATTATTGTGGTTCTGTGATATCAAAGAATTAGCGGATATTATTTATAATTTCCTATCTGCAAAAGATATGTCGGGGAATTTTATCTTCTATAGCAGATAGGTTTGTGTGGAACGCAGTTCGAAGTTTTAGAGGTTATAACTTGTTTCCTCTTGAACACAAAGGCATTAGAGGGAAAATTAGAGGAAAAAACGTTTTCTGTGCGAAATTTGTCAAACTTCAGAATAAAAAATCAATTTCGAATTCAGCTAAAATGACTGGACGTGCTCCGTGGCAGCCCGACTTCAAAAATTTTGATGCATCTCCTCACGAAATATTTATAGTAATCGCAACCAAAGCTCGCAAAAGCGGCAGTGCAAATAAGCAAGGGAGCCCGTCTCTTCGTGATCAAGATTTTAGAGCGAAAGCTCTACTTCACGACTAAAGCTGCAAACTGCAATAAATAAATAAATATTGCCGCGACTGCGTTTCGAACCCGCGGTGGCGCAAACTGATCAGTTTCACTTGCCACTGCCTGAGAGCATTTATGCTATCGCCGCAGTTGATCACGCCTCGTGTTAAACTACAACACACTGTTGTCGTTGTTGTTGTTGTTGTCCTCATACTGTGGCACATGCCCACGTAGGGGGATTGGCCAAGAATTGGGGGGGGGGGGGGGCAGGGAGAGTTTTTGGGTAAATAATTCCTGGACGAAATTAAAATGAATGGTAAGGACGGAAGAAGTAAACAAAAAGGAACAACAAAATGAAACGGGAAATGCAGAACGCACGCATGAGATCGAGACTGATGTTTTGTAGCCGAGTAGTTAAATGATAATGATAATTGTAAGAATAAAAATAATATTGAAAAAATAAAAAATTAACAAGGTAGCCGTCTTTGTTCCATTAAAAAATTCCATTAAAAATGCAAAACACTCCCGCTCTGTGCACTGCACATCGTCGTCTTCATCAACTTCCATCTGCGGCGCGAGTAGATCAGATCAGATTAACCTCGATCAGAGCTTAACCTGAGTCTGATATCTTCGCCAGACATGCCAAAGACCGAGCAAAGCAATACTATGAGCCAACCAAGATAAGGACATGCTTTCGCACGTCTATTTGGTTTAAATACGTTAAAGTACTACCAATTTTTTTGCGCTTCTAGATTTTTTTTCAAGACGAAAATAATTGCAGGTCTTCTTTTTCCTGCTATCAAGCAACGCCATCAAAATACGAAGTTAATATAAGATGTCAACCAGCCATTCATTACATGATGTTTTCTGAAATCAACCCGCCGAAGTTCTGGCTTATGGTATATAGTCACTGACATTGTTTACCGTAGATAAGTATCCTGCACTCTATGGCAATAATATGTTAGACGTGTAGTGAGATAGATTTCATACCAGGTGTCAAGTAACTGCTGTCGTACTACAATGTTTCATGCTCGTAGCGATTTGTTTTCTGTGTAAGGATGCTCTATTTGGCAATGTTGAAAGCGTGCTGTTTGCGGAACAGAAAATAATTAAAACGGGAAGCCATCAGTTTTTGTGTATCACATCGGCTACAGTCTTGATGCGTTTTCTTCTCATGCAAAGCAAAACAGTGTAGCCGCTGCGACCTGAAACCTCTCCTGTCTTCCATGCATTTTGTTAAAGGCTGGAAAGAGCGAGATGCAGACGTTTACCCTCTGTGTGTCGCTTCCAACAAGCTCCGGCACTCGCGACCACCGAAAATACAATCTAGCGCTAGGTCTGAGTGACGGAGCTCCGCTGCCGCGTTTGCTCCCGATCTGCTGCCTGACTCAGGCGGGTCGTTCCACGCAGGGCGCACAAGGCGGACGGCGGCCCCGACGACGGCCTGTCAGCGAGCGTGCTCGAGGAGCAGGAGCAGGTTGTCAAGGTGCTCCAGTATGGCGCCAAAGTGGCCCTCGACGAGGGCCTCATTGACGCCGACACGGAACGGCAATTCCGCATGTCTGGTGAGTGCCTCGCGATCCGAATACTAAGAACGCGCGATTATAAAAAAGTAGAAGAATAAAACAGAGCCTTGACTCGCCGTTGCCTGCGCGTGTTCGCTCCCTCTCTCTCTTTCTTGCTTTTGTCCGTGCTCTTTCTTTTGAACACACCTCTCTTTCTTTTGCAGGTGTTCATGCTCTGCTAGATTACGCGCTCAAGCTCTCCAAGATGGCCCAGCACAAGATCATCTGCGTCGTAAGACAGTTTGACGGTAAGGCGCCAGGTGCATCCCACGCGAATGCTAGGGCGAGTTTGCCATTTTACATTAGCTTGATATGCGCAGAGCATTGGTTCTTGAAACGGCGAATCCTCTCTGCCGCGCTGCGCATCGTCTACAGGTTGATTGGTTATAAATTTCATGCAAGAAAAAATGCGTGATATCCTTTCTATTTCTTTCTCTTTCTTCCTTTTTCTTTCTTTCTCTCTTTCTTTAATTCTTTTTTTCTATCCTGCTTTATTTTTTCTTTGTTTTCTTTCTCTCTATCTTTCATTATATTTCATGCTTAATCCATTTCTATCTTTCCTCCCTCCCTCACCCTCTTTCTTTTTCTCTTTCCCTTTCTTTCCTTCCGTCTTTCTTTCCTTCCTTTCTTCTCCCCTTCTTTTTTCTTGCTTTCTTTATTTATTTATTTCCTCCTTTCTTTCTTTCTTTCTTTCTCTCCTTCTTTCCTCTTTTCTTTCTTTGTTTTTTCTATCTTTCGTTCTTTGAGCTGCTGAAAACTGGCCCCAGCATTCATTTTAAACTTCTAGCACTCGTGGCACGCTTAAGAGTGTGCTGCTTGTGCATATTATATACTGCTATTTGAGATGCATGACCCACAAGGGACGCCGCTGTCTTTGCAGTAAAATCCCACCACGCTTTAAAGACAGGTAGTTTTGCTTTTTCTGTAGAGGTGTCGTGCCGAAACACAATAAATGCAAGTATATTGTCGCGCCTGGTAATGCTCACCTCACGATGGCAATATCGTTATTTTAATCGAAACCTACATGAGTTCCCTTTGCATAAGAAGTATTATTTCGCTTGACCACTATCATAGGCGCCGATGAAAAATGGAGTCTGGTCCCTATGGTCGAAGCATTTGTAGTTCCTCACGTTGCTGTTGCTCCTTCTGGACAAATTACGGGGGGCTAGCGTCACCATGTTATCGGTTCACGCAAGAGTTTTCGGATCAGTACTTTACTTCAAGATGGTGGTGGTAGTGGTTTTTATTAAAATAATAGTAAAAAGGAAGGAAAAGATTTTTGCTGGTCCCGGCATCTGGCATCGATACTCAAGCACCTGAGCTGGGGCAGCGGAAATAAAGGATAGCAGACAGAATAGAGAAATGAAATGAAAGAGGTGAGGGGACAGGAAGAGAGGATAGGGGGAGACGTAATATATACAAACTATTGTTCCTTGTATATATTACTTCTCCTAAATGCATTTGACTCACACCGTTGCAACTGCAAGACAAAGGCTAAATGGTAGTTGTGATCAGCAATCGTAGCTAAAATTTGCACCCTATTGCTGAAAAGAAATCACTAATCACCAGCAAAACTTTATTCTCATTTACTTATCCTCACAAAAGAGGGGCTCCTTGTAAACACAAAACATCTTCACATGGCTCCAAGTGACGAACGGGCTGGGGAGCGCTCTAACGCCTTGTCATTGGCCTCTACCGAAATTTTGCTTGCGCAAGCACGTGTTATAAGAAATGTCCCGTGACATCAAGCGCAACGCTCAGCGCGCAAATGCAGCGTTGAGATTGTAGTTGCCACGCGGGACGGTAGCCGTGACAGTGATGGCCGCGGCGTGACCGTTGCGCCAGTGAGTTGGGTGTCCGCGAATTCGGACACATAACTCGAGCCGCACCGCCCCAGGGGCGGCGGTACCTTGTCACGCTCTGTATGGTGATGTCATGCTGCAGAAAAGAAGCGCAGCTGGGCTTTCAACACACTCGACTCACGTACTGTTGCGCCACCAAACAAGAGCGGTGTCGCAATAACTTGCTCCCAAGACCTGATCTTTGTTCCCGTCCTTTTGAAGTGTTCTGTTCTAGGTAAATTCTTATATATATATATATATATATATATATATATATATATATATATATATATATATATATATATATATATGAAACTGTCCCTTTAAGGCATATCAGTTGACAGAGGGATTTCCTAAATGCATTTCTGCCTGACGTTGTAGAGAGCAGTATCTTATTGATCTGGCATTGCGAACAACACTGCGGCGTTCCTTCTGCGAAATCAATGTAGCCTCTTTTTGCCGTCTGAGGTTGTCCACCGTGTGCGTTTTTATTATTTCTTTATATTGCCTCAAGAAAGATGTGCATATCTCAGCTTAATTTTTCTTTTTCAGCAGCGTCAGTGTATGAACTGACAGATTTGTCCGCATATGGACGTGGCAATGACCATTTCTTTATATTCCGTTCCACAATTTCGTGCGCGCAAGATGCGATGAAAGCGACAAGCAAACATGTCATCAGCCAGCGCCTTTTTTCGTCCCTGCTTCTAGGGAGTAGCTTTGTCAAACCCAGGAGGTATTTATGGGTCACTCTTGGTGAGGGCGGCTGAAAGTGAGGCTATCCGATTTGAACTATGAGTTTCTTGGCGTTTAGTTTCTTAAATTCAAAAGTGGGGCTTAGCATAGTTCAGTTTTCCTGCGTAAAATTTCTTGAACATTATTCAATGCTAAGTTGGTACGTCTGCAATATTATCGATAAAAGGCAGAGAGAGGGCAAGAAGACGGGATTCTTGGCGACGCAAAATGAACTGAAAAATGGTTTAGGCAAGTGCCTCAGGGTGCTTAGCCAATGTTCTTACAAGACGACTTGTCTTCGACCAGACAAAGTTCTCTTGTAGAATCGTTAGCAAATTACACTGCAGCCCTCCCTCAATCCTTCCTTCTTCCCTTTGTTTTGCATTACAGATACAACTTTTACGCGTCTATGACCTGCGTCGCGCAGATCAGTAAATGATCGGTCTCCGGCTTGAAGACTAGAAGATTCATCGACAAAAGCGTTAGTCGTGTGTTTTCAGATAGAAAGCATACTTGGCCCATGTTAAGGCCGATGTAAGAAACGTGTCGTGTTTCAATCCACCAGTCGCGAAGAGCAGGACACGGCTGCGCAACTGAACAGCAGCAACAAAAAATATGGTGTGCATGAGTTCGGGGAAGATATCAGTTGACCGGACGTCTACAGTAATAAAATACTATGATGTGTTGAAGCCTTAGTCATCTTTCTGTTTTGGCTATGATTGAAAATGCGCATCAAGTACTAATTTGCTCTCGTAGTAGTGTTCACATAAAAAATTCAGCTTTTGCATTCCAAACTACGGCTACATGTTTTACGGGCGCAAAAAGGCGAACTTGGAAAGCACCATCAGCACTCTGAGATCCTTTAACAAGTACTGCTGTCATGGCTCACAGATCAGATTTCTTTTATATATATATATATATATATATATATATATATATATATATATATATATATATATATATATGTGTGTGTGTGTGTGTGTGTGTGTGTGTGTGTGTGTGTGTGTGTGTGTGTGTGTGTGTGTGTGTGTGTGTGTGTGTGTGTGTGTGTGTGTGTGTGTGTGTGTGTGTGTGTGTGTGTGTGTGTGTGTGTGTGTGTGTGTGTGTGTGTGTGTGTGTGTGTGTGTGTGTGTGTGTGTGTGTGTGTGTGTGTGTGTGTGTGTGTGTGTGTGTGTGTGTGTGTGTGTGTGTGTGTGTGTGTGTGTGTGTGTGTGTGTGTGTGTGTGTGTGTGTGTGTGTGTGTGTGTGTGTGTGTGTGTGTGTGTGTGTGTGTGTGTGTGTGTGTGTGTGGGGGGGGGGAGGACAAGACAACAGTCACCGAAGCCAAACTGCATAGGGAAATGTTTCTATTTTCTTATTTGAAATCCTGATGAATGGGAAAATAATACTTAAATTAATCTGTCGCTTAAAGGAAATTACTTATAAACCCGCAGAAAAAACAACCATGCTGCCGGTGGGATCCGAACCCACGACCTTCGAATATCGCGTCCGGTATAAGGGACGCCGTAGCGAAGGGTTCCGGGAATTTCGATCACCTGGAGTTCTTGAACGTGCACTGACATCGCACAGCAAACGGGCCTCTAGAATTTCGCCTCCATCGAAATTCGACCACCGCAGCAGGGACCGAACCCGCGTCTTTCGGGTCGGCAGCCGAGCGACATACGTAGACCAGTCGACTGACACCAACTGGCCTCTATCACTACCGCGTGGTGCCGGAATAGACAAAGAGCAGAAAAATAGTAAATAAAATATTAATTGCACGCCGAAGTCCCCGTGCGCACAAAAGTGACGATGACGACTACTGCGTGCAAGGAACCACACCCGAACTTCACGCTCAGTAAGCGAAGCATTCCAATGCTGTCGTGCAGACTGCGCGTTGATACAGAATTTGCTCTCCACGAGAAGTCCACGATATCATTGAGGTTTACGTTACCAACCTCGTAAGTCCTAAAGTGTACCGTGGCAATTAATACGCTTCTGCAAAACTTGGCAGCCTGGTTGGTTCAGTTAAGACGCGAAGAAGCTTCTATGCGAAGGCGACAAGGAGGGCAAAGAAACACTTGAGTGTGTCTCAAGTGTTTCTTCGCCGTCCTTGCCCCCTTCGCACAGAAGCGCAGAATCAACGCAGAAAGATAGCAGCAACGCGAAAGTCATTGTTGTGCTGCGTGTAGTGGCACAACAACGTATAGTAGGGAGGTACTCAAAAATTTCCTGTAGGTGTCAGAAAACGTGTCACGTACACATGTTGTAGTGAGGTCTTCACCTCCGCCGTCGGGCCGCGGGATGCTGAGTTGCGATTACGGTACGGAGGCTGTGCTTCGCGCAAAAAATTACCGCACCTTTTCGTTATTTCTGAAAAGAGATTTCACAGCAGTTCCAACAGAGTGCCCAGCAGTGTTCCCGCAGATATCTGCATTTTCCTAAATTCTCTTAATCTGTTATTGTTCTTTTTTCTGCTCGTGAAACGCGCTGTGTGCTAATAGATAGGAAACGTTATTTGACACGAGGTGTAATGTTAAATGTATCAAGCATTACGATTTTTTTGTCCCTTGCATTCAACGCAAGCAAAAAACCAGGGCAATCAACCTGAATTTATTGGAAAAATCAAGCAGACGCAAATGTCTTGCGTTTGGTAAGGGCTTGGTTATCGCAATGATAGTTGCTTTTTTTTCTACCCGGCCATAGAAAGCGTTAAAGCAAAGGCTTACAGAATAAATCATAAATCATAAGAAAGCGAGCAACAGATCCTCTCCGTGCGACAGTTCAGAAAAGAAAAAGACCTTTACAAACATTCCCGCAAGTTAACGACGTAAATTCGCGCTAAAAGAGATAAGTAAGCATGTGCACTTAGTGCCGCGCATATAGCAATTTTGTTTGGTTATCGTGCTCACGGGGCAAAAAAAAAGTATGAATAAGGTGCCAAAAGAACCTGGGGCAAGATGCCAACTCGTCGAGACTCGCTAGCCAATGAACCAAATTCACTTACTGCGACCGCGAAAATTGTGTATAGAAAGAACGTTTATTTTCACCAACGGCACATATGCGAAAAAGCAGCTTGTCAGAACCTCAAGAACTCGCACTCGACGCAGAATGGCCGCATCGAAACATGTAGAAAAAACGACGTAAAAGGGCGAGATGTGGCTGAGGGGAGGGCCTAGGGGGAGGCTGCATGGCGAGTGTGTGCCCGGGAAGCAAATTGACTTTATTTGTCGGAATTTTTTTCTTCCGGCGAGCGCTGTCAGGTGACACGTGACGAGCCATTACCGCAAAAATCGAAGGTACAGACAGAACTAAACGCATTTCCCCGCATTTTGAGTAACTCGTTCAGGAAGCTCTCGAGTGCCACTGCGGTAGCGACGGTGGGGCACATTGATGGCACCGCCTCGGTAATGCTCCCAGCGGCCACGATCCCTTTCGTCCCCGATGCGCCCCTCCCGCTCTTCTCCTTGCCCGCGCTTACACGCCGCGCATCTCAGCTGTAGGGCCGAGTGCGAGGGAACGCTTGAGCTGAGCGTGGCCCGTGTTTGCAGAGCGCTTCCCGCAGGCTTGTGTCACCAGGACTTTGGCCTGCCTGTAAAGCATACTCTGCCTCAGCAACTGTAATGATGCGGCGAAGCTCTTTTTTTAGACGTGTGCGCTTTTTAATTGGAGCGAAACCTCGTGAATGGAACGTATCTGTTCGCACAATAAAGGAATTTATTCTTCGAGCTCTTATACCATAAAACGTACGCCTGTATGGCTGGCGCTCACATGCGTTCGTTCGATATTAATATTTATCCCCTATATTTAATGCTATCAATTTTATTTCCTCCGTAGAAGCACGGTGAACTCAAAGAGCGTGACACATAAGCCGCTTAAAATACTGTGCCATTACTCACTGATGCACCGTGAGTCCTCGTGTAATAACAAACCAAGCCCTCTTTTTCTATGATAGAAGCCGTCAACACCTCGCATCCGCGTGGGCTTACTGGATGTGTGAAGATTGTTGTACCACGTAACGCGCACTTTTTGATTATGCTTAATGAGTAACTCACCAAAGGGTTAGTGATGGTCATGATAAGACCTTTAAGGTATTTTTTAATGAATGGCTAGTGGGCGGAATCATCCATGTTCTCACCAAAGTCCTTGTAGGTTATGGCACGCTCTAGCTCGAGCACATTACGTCGTTTGTCATCAGGTAATAGAGCAATAACAACTACGCAGTAATTCAAACAAGCCAATCTCCCAATTTAAAAACTGACATGTCATCTACTGAGCCGTGTGTTCACCCGCACCGACATTCTCTGCGAATGAGCAAGCACTGCCGATGTAGCGCCACGTACATCCCTGTAGAAAAGGCAGCCATGATGTCGATGGGTGCGCAGGGTGCTGGCGCAATGCATAAGGCGTTTAATGCATAGTTCTAATGACCTCTTTTCCTGTCAGAATTCGGCCCTTAAACACCCAGTGGAGGAAAAGGCATCCACAGCACATTGCTGTTATTCACAACTTTTAGGCACGCCGTCATGATCTTACAACGTGAAAGAACGCCTCAAGCTTGAGCGACGAAGAAAAGCTGCGTCAGGCAAAGTCTGCTTCATTTTCTTCTTCCGCTAAAGTCCGCTGTCAGACGGCAGTTCACGGGGGCGGGGGAGTAAATGCGCAAACGTCTAAGCAAGACGCGAGTTAAGTGCAGGCGCAGACGGTCGAGGCCGAGGTGAAGTATAGCGCTAGACGGGACTCCACCTGACTTGAGCTCGTCGCGACATACTGTCACATTTTTGCTTGTTTCATATTTAATCGAATCGATAAAAACATGCTTAGACCTCTACCCAGCCGCTAGAATTAAAAACTAGGAATAATCACTTACCAGACGAGCGTTCTGAACAGAAAAGCCGATTGCGTTGAAGGGAATGGCTTTTTGTCATTAGTATGTAAAAAAAAAACTGCCGCTATGACTTGAACATCAGTAAGACAAGTAAAAGAAATAATTACGATGCAGCAGACAGCAGTGAAATAAGTGTTTACTGAGCGCATGCATAGAAGTTGCAAAGCTGCCACTTAAATACTGAAACTACAAAAAAATGGAAAGGACCAGACACACATAGTGAAAAAATGAAAATTTAGTTTGCCGCTTAACATCACTTCAGCGCAAACAAGCTGTAATAAAAACACCTTAGGATATAACTTTGAATAAAAACTGTGTTCTTGAAATTATGCGCGATAAATACGCACCGACACATGCTCCCCTGAGTGTATAAGCGTCCATCAACAAGTCTTTTTTTATCCCTCATCAATTAAAATAGAAAGAAGCCGCGTCTTCAAGGAAACTTGAAAGTTAATTATTCAGAAAGATTGAGTTTGCCTCGAGTGAGCGTGCGTAGGAGTAAAAAGCGAGACTTGAGCTGTGTAAGAAATAATAAGAAAAAAGAAATTTAAATACTCAACTAGGTAAAAAAACCCTTCACAGCGCAACGCTCGCGAAAGCGCCAGTCAAGCAAGGCTCCATACGGGTATTAGAAGAGAAGCAAAGCGCGTACTGCCGCGGAATCCCAAAAGAGCGGCTTCAATCTGGGCAGCATGCTGAATAAGGCAAGAGTCGGAAACGGCCGGCTGCTGAGATTACGAAGAGCGCTATGCAACAGGGCTGTTAGAAGTACTCCAGGGTTGTGATACGGGCGTATCTGCCGGCTTACGCATGGTTATTTAAGGTTGAAGAGCACATGCCATTAAACCTGGAGTCAGGTTTGAGCCCATAGAATAAAGTTCTCGGCATTCTTAAATGAGGAAAAGAATGCTAACTACATTATCGTTTTTAGCCAGGTGGTTTGTTTAAAAATTGCTTTTGACACCAACACTAAAATGAAGACAGAAATAACTTATGACAAGGAGTTGCGTACTGTGTTCGAAACACTACTGCCATTGTAATCGGTCACCTGACAAAACGGCGCTGCAGTGTTTTCCGCAGACGTGCGAGTTCGAAAAGCGCACGTAAATCTCGTGGCAAGGGTGTGTCATTTACAGCTGTGTGGCATTCCACCAACGGATAATTTTGTGAGTTTTCTTTCGTGGCGCCTTGACTTTTCTTTCCAATACTGTTTTACTGTGGAACGCATTATAGCATCTTTGACCCTGTAGGCAACAACGAGTACACATTATTGTCATGCCGTTGTGTGTAGTAATGTGTGCGAATGACATTGTAAGTGTAAAAGCAGAAACTTTGCTCAGAAATGATTTTATCGAGATTTTATGAAATCGGAAGCGTTAAAATCTGGATATATTGGGTATTTTAGTAGAGTAAGCTACAATCTGTGAGTCAACGTGTTGCAGAGGAGCGCGCAGGTTGCGTTCGCACCAGCTCACGATACAGTCTTACATTACCATTCTATGTCATACTCTCGATCCCGCATCCCGCTTCTAGATTGTTTTTATACACAATTTTCTGATTCCAGTGTTTTCATTCTTTCCCTTTCGCTGTTCTCAGCAAACATGAATGTTAGTCTTAGTCGCAGGGGTAAAATGGCACTTTTATGTCCCTACCACCACAGTTTTTATACGCGTAGACTTGGAAGCGTTTTGTGATATGCATGTGATATTGCTTTTCCTCTTTTTTTATCTGTCTCGTTCTCAAGGCATTAATATGAACGACACCTTGGCCTCGACGCACGCCGACGTCAGCGCACAAGGTGGCGGTTGTTCGGACGAGGAGACGGCCACGTACACTGAAGACCTGGTCGCTGACATTATACTGAACGTGGAGAGGAAAAACGTTCATTTCTACAGGTACTGACCTCCAGCCCATTGTCGGCTCGCACAGTAGTGCGCACAGAATAAACTAAGCTAAGCTTTGTGTGCACTAGTGAATAAAATTAGCAGTGGTTTAGCTCGGCTATGCCAGGATATACGTATCGTGAGCTACGCTGAGCAGCTGAGCAGCAATTTCGCTCTCCCTCTCATGGCCATACCATACTGGCATACGCCCGGCTATATGTATACCCCCACTGATACCTCTGCGCATGCGCACCTAATGAGAGGCGCTATCAAGCGGCTCCGGCGCAGCGTCAGACTTGGCTACTGCGCAACGGAGGCGCACAGCTGGGCACGCGCCGGCGCCAGTGCGTCTGCCGCGGCTATGACGCGGCTGTGACCGGCGAGGCGCGCGCGGCGGCGGCGGCTCCGGCGCGCCAGCTGTGCGCCGTGTGACGTCCCTGCTCCTCGCGCATGCGCAGCACGGCTCTCCAGGAGCCACGCGAAACTGCTCAACCTCGGCCAGTGCAGCTCACGCTACAAAATTGGATGGCCTGAACGACGGTTGTTCCCAATGTCACTACCTTCTTGCTGTTTAGGGAACTGAGGTGTGACGCGAAATATTCAAAGACAATGTTTGAGGAAGTGTTTCATTACTTTTTATTTTTTTGCATCTGTCGCTCAGTGGAACAAAAGCACAACCACGCTCGGAAACCGACCTAAGGGCTTTGTATCTTCTCCTTTCGAAAAGCTAGGGCTCCTATGGAACGTTCAGTATCTGGCCCAGTCGGGTGATACCTGGTTTGCACTGCCATCCCCGTGGCGCGCGTTTACCTTTTCGCGTCTATGGTATTAGCGTCGGTATGTGTCTGTCAAGAAACCGTTTAATCGTGGGCGCTGGAATGTGGGACGCGCGTACTTTAAAGCAGAAAGCAGAGATGAAAGTCGCAACTAACAGCACGGTCGGGCACAACCCCCGTCCCCATTTCGCGCAGTGTGCCGTGGCACGCGAGCGGCCTGGACACCGAGCTGTCGGCGCACAGCTCCTACCTGGAGAAGCTGGCCGGGGCGTTGCTCACCACCATCAAAGGCATGGTGGACGAGGCCTCGCAGGTCGAGACGCCCGACTGGGACGAGCTGCCCCCAACCTTCCGGAAAGTGGTTCAGGTAAAAAGGCCTCCACCAATAACGGAAACCGGCTTCTTCCGGGCGTTATGTGCCTTTTGTGCCCATCTTTATTAGCTAAGAACTTTCGCTTCTTTTACTTTTTCCGTGCAGAAAAAATTAAGAATAAGAAAGCGCACATTCCCGTACTTTTGTCTTTGCCTCTTTCTTTCTTGAGTCTTTTGGGGTTCAGTAGATTAATGTTTTTTTTTAACGCACCAAGGCAATATGTGCTGTGAGCAACAATGTATTGGAGGGCTCTGTATTAATTTTAACCTCCCGGAATTATTTAATGAGCGCGGATATCTTGATACACAGGTGCCTTTGCGTTTCAACTCCGCCGAAATCGGCCGCCGCAGCGTGAATGGAACCTGCTAGCTTGTGCTAAGTCGCCGAACGCGGTAGCCACTCAGTAACCGCGGCAGATTAGAGGCGACTTGCTACCGTTTCGGGCTTCTGAATGTGTTCAGTTCACTTAACTTCATCTTTATTTTCACATTTCACAGTGTTGACAAACTCCCTGACAAAAGCTGTGAGTACAGCTTGCCCAGGCCAGGGAGGCAGCGGCAGGAAACGTGGCAGGAATACTAAAATTTCCTACTAGTATCTGTTGCTATTCAGAGAATGTAGTCCTTTTTATCGCAAGTTTACAGAAATAAAAGTTGAGGCAAATGTAATGATTGTATGAATGCATTATGCAAAAAATATCGTTTCTAGACATGCAGTAATACTGCAAAATGCATGATTGGATGCATGAATAACTTAAAACTAACATTTTCAGATTCATTACACGTAGTACCATTGCACGATAAAATAGCAACACAGGCCACCCTAGAAACATTGAGTGCAAAACACTACGTTTTATTGTAACGTGACTAAGATTGCAAAGATTCAGCTTATTTAGTAGAATTTGCACTGTATAGGTTAAGGACTGCAAAAGGCAATGTATTCAGTGGTATGGAGTCATTCATTTTTCAGAGGCACGTGTTCTGAGAAATATTGAAAAGTATTGTTGCACGAGTAGGCTTACTAAGAATTGCTGATATTTTTCATCAGAAAAGTTCAAGTTGTTAAGACGGTAACTATAAAGGGACTTGGTATTGATCATTTGATGCCGAATAAATAGCTCCGTTGAAGGATCTAAGTACGGTACATTTTTTTACGCAAGGAATAGCTTTTTTTTCGCGACGCAGAAGTGCACTTATGTTTTTTAATGTGCTGTTAGTACTGACTGCGGTGAGCGATTTCTGCGATGTGTGTGTGGTCCTTCTGCATCAGCCGCCGCGGTGGCTGAGTGGTTATGGCGCTCGACTGCTGGCTCGAAAGACGCGGGTTCGGCCCTGGCCGCGGCGGTCGAATTTCGATGGAGGCGAAATTCTAGAGGCCCGTGTACTGTGCGATGTCAGTGCACGTTAAAGAACCTCAGGTGGTCGAAATTCCCGGAGCCCTTCACTACGGCGTCCCTCATAGCCTGAGTCGCATTGGGACGTTAAACACCCATAAACCAAACCAAACCTTCTGCATCACACAAAGAAAAAAAATCCCAGAAAAGAAAGTTCCAGGAGTCGGATTCGAACAAAAAAATTCCTTGTGGGAAGCAAGTACGGAACCTCATATGCACGACGAGTGCCATGTCATAGTCTCTGTGGCAAGGCGGCAGCAGTGGTGGCGGAACTTTCCATGACGTCATCCTAGGCGGCGTGGGCGAACAGGTGTTTTTTTTTTTTTGTAAGCGCTAAAAGAACACGTATAAAGAAGGGACAGACAGGATGAGCGCTGTTTGTTTAGCGCTTGCGAAAAATGACAAACGTGCACCAACTCGCCCGATCCGCCACTCTTCTGAACAGAAGGTGTATGACGTATACAAACTCCGCCTCCGTTGACGTTATGGGAAGCCATAGCGCACTCGCCTATAAAACCTCCGCGTGTTGCCCAGTCGCATTGGCCTCGCACCAAATATGGACCAGCTAAATGGGCAACGAAACAAGCGAAAGAAGAAGAGTGACGTGGTGTGAACAAGACGGTGGTGGCAGTAGTGGCGGTGGTTCAGTAGAAGTTAATAGTGAATAAAATAAGGTGCTTGGCAATAGCCAACAAAAGGTGCTGGCAGTGGTTTGAAATATAGCCAAGCAGTCGTTAGTGTGTTCAACTGCTTGCTAGCGAATTCAAACCTTCCTCTTGAAGAACATTACCTGTCATTTTTTTAGAAGTCGTCCAGTGTGCAGTAGCTAAGGTGCGAGCGAAATTAGACGTGATAAATTTGTAGCCTAATACTGATCGGATGGAGATGCTGGGTTCAAAATAGGGCGCCTACAGCAGAGGACAGTTTTTGGCTATTTCTTCAACACGACTGCTCCAGGTCTTTTGACTTGAGAATTTGGCACCTTGTATTTTATGCCCTTGCATTATACTTATTTGATGAGGTGATAATTGCGACTCGTGACTAGGCGCCACACGTTTGTTCTAGGTGCAAATAAAACTCCTTTAGTTTTTTTTCTATTTATGATGTTTACTTGGGTCCATTTTAATAGTTTTGACAGCGAGCTATGAGCCATTTTAAACAAATCGACTTCATCAGCTAAGCTAAGGAACAAACTTGAGTCGTCCGCATACAATACTAGTACGGATTTATCATCGGTGCACGTAAGACCATTTACACAGACATTAAAAAGGAATGACGCAAGAATGCTGCCCTGTGGGACACAGAATGAATCTGTTGGAAGCTGGAACTGTAACCATTAATGTCAACGGCCGCCGCGGTGGCTCAGTGGTTATGGTGCTCGGTTGCTCACCCAAAAGACGCGGGTTCAATCCCGGCCGTGGCGGTCGAATTTCGATAGAGGCAAAATTCTATAGGCCCGTGTGCTATGCGATGTTAGTGCACGTTAAAGAACCCCAGATGGTCGAAATTTTCAAGAGCCCTCCACTACGGCGTCGCTCATAGCTTGAGTCTCTTTGGGATGTTAAACCCCGTAAAGCAAAGCCATTAATATCAACAGATTGGGATAGGCCGGTTAGGTACGGCTGCAGAAAAGTATGTGTTAGCCCACATATACCATATGATCTAATTTATTAAGAAGAGTTGCGTCCCACATTGAATCAAAGGATTTACTGAAGTCTGCCAAATTCCCAGGGTGAGTTTTATGACTCCATGTTTCAATTATGACGTCGTTTTGCAATGGAAGGGCTGATTCCATAGACGTAACCTTTCGAAAATCATGCTGACGTTCTGATAAAATATTGTGCTTGGTAAAGAAGCTGTCCAGTCTGGTGAGCATAATCTTCTCAAGGCCCTTAAAAAGATTGGAATCACACATATGGGTCGGTAGTTGCTTACGTCGTTCGCGTTTCCACCGTTATATGTACATAACTTTTCCACGTTTCATGTCATTTGGAAAACGTCCGGATGCAAGCGAGAGGTTGAAAATATGCGCTAAATATGGGCATATAAGATTGAGGACATGCTTTGTAGATTTAATCTGAATACTGTCAATGTCGAGCGCTTCACTTTTCTTTATTCACAAATACGTATGGTACACTTCTGATTCCTCTGCGGGCTTCGAAAACATGGTCTCAGGAAATTTTTATTGTAGGGAGCACTAAGCATGACTTAGCGGTGCGTCTTCATTTTGCCTGGCGGCAAAGTGAGAATTAAAGTGGTCAGATAATGCCGATCCGGAAAGCAATTCCCCATCAACGACTTGCTCGAGCATATCGGTGCGATTAAGGCATGTTCCAATCGCATCATTTATAATTTACGAAGTTCGCTCTGGTCGACGCGTAGCCACGTTACTGAACAGCTGTTGGTAATACTGTACTTTACCATACCTTAATTAGGCCGTAATCCTATTCAGGAGCTTTTTTATGGCTACCAGTGCCCACACTGTCTTTATATATTCCTCCTTGTGTGAGCAATAATACAAAGAAATACCAAAAAAAATATACTTGCTATGAGTAAGCTCCTGGCATTTCAGCATCCAAGTCGATTGGGTTCGACTGAACTTTTAACCAACAGCAAGAATTAATATCTCTCGACCCGTAGAGAAAGGCTTCTTTTAGACACATACAAAAATACCGCATACGTGCAGTATCTATTTTTTTTGTATTTGGGAAACATCAGTCCACAGAATACTAGCGTAATTTGCATATAGCCTAGACATAAAATCTATGTGACCGTAGCAGCGCGAAAAGCCTGCGCATAGTGAATATTGCTCAAAACATTTCTAAAACTCTGTCAGCAACTAACTTAGTGGTCTCTATACAATCTTATTATTGCTTAGTGGTTTGTACCAAAGCACAGTAATACTAAAACAAAGGCACTAAAACTATGTACCCCCTAAAGTTGGAGAGTAGTACCTACCTACTCTTACTGCTGTCGAGCAGGAGAGGTTTTAAAATAGGCTCCATGCTCTTGCTTCTCAGCAAAGTGCTAACAATGCTTCTGATTTCATTCGAGAATGCTCACTTTCCGAAATTGCGTAAATCTTTGCACATTATAGCTATAGTCACTGTAGTGATGCTGATGAAATATCACATCACTTAGCAGGGCGTCTCACTCCTAAATGAGCGATGAAAAAAATATTTAATTAATTTTTATTTACTACTTCAGTTCGTAGCACTTCAGCCAGTAGTAATAGTGTGGCACTTCAATTCAGTTTCTTCAGCGCTCTAAATTAGACGCTTATGCTTTCATTCATAGCGACCAGTTCGCTTTGCGAAGAGCACCCTGTAAGCTACACCATGAGGTTCATTTATGGTGTAGACAAACGCAGCCGGTGAACGCGTTATTTTTTTCTCTTTTGGGGGCGGGGGTTTTCTTTCTTAAGACCTATTCATCGCATGTTTGCAATAAAAAAAAGCAGGTAAGAATCGGCGCTTTTCTTGTACCTTTTACGTTGCCCCATTTTAAGATAAATGCTGTTATTGTCTCTGCATTTACCTCACTTCGCTGGATGCCACAGGTGGTTGCAGGAGTCAAGCCACGCAGCGAGCAACCCCGTTTCATTACGTTCGCATCTGCATCGTTAAGTGCTACACTTTTAGGTCTACCTCCAGCACAACCTTTCATATTATATCTATATGGTGCTTGCAATCAGTACCTTGTGAGCCGCCCCGGCGGTCGCATTTCTATGGAGGCGAAATGCTAAAGACTCGTGTACTGTGTGCTGTCAGTGCATGTTAAAGAACCCCGGGTGGTAGAAATTTTCCGGAGGCCTCTAAAGCGGGGTTTCTAATAGCCTGTGTCCCTTTGTACCGTCAAACCCCATAAACCAAACCGATACCTTGTGAGTTCATCTGAGGTGTCAGGTATGCAGAGTAATTGAACCGCTCAGGTTCATCGACCTCGAATTCGGTGTCAGCACTTAGTAAGATTGCTGAAAACTATGCGTTCTCGTGAAATCCGCATACTGAAGCTTTTCGTTAGACTTGTCGTTCAGCTTTTTCGCTCCGTTAATTCTTCTTTGCTTACTCCCTTGCTTTCCCTTGTTTTAGCCCTCAAAAGCAAAAGACGCCGGTCAAACTGTTTTACCCTCGTTATCGTTTCCTGTGCGTTTCCGGCTTGCCTAATTAATAAGTGTATCAGCAATTCCAATTGCTCCACCCTTGGTAACGATCGCTAGAAAAAGGGGGCGCAAACTGCCTCTCTCTCTTTCTGTGCGCCCTGCGTCTCGCAGTTACGGTGCATTCTCCGCGCATTTTGCTTGCACGACGTGGCTTTTCAGACGGCACAAGGAACGAGATAAACGGCCGCAGGAAATCAGTGATGCGAACCGAATGCATAATTAGCGGCATAGGGATGCAATGTTGAGCTTGCGTCCTTAGTGTGTTTTTGTGCGTGTGTGTGAATAAATCACTTCGCCAGTTGGGACACTGTAAGCTTTGACGCCACGCGTTCGTGGGCAGGCCTTAGCTCCCGTTGGGTACATTCGTGAGCCATGGATTGTCTCGGCTGAAGCGTGTATTTTGCCATGGCAACCGTGCGCTTTCTCCAAACTTCGCCGAGCGTGCATTCAAAGCGTGCAGCTGTGTACTCTGGGCGGTGGTGGTTGGTAAAGTTGTGGAGGACATATATCGATGGCCCCTTTCGCAGCGAGCAACTCGCACGCGAGCGCTGTTTGCAGTGGCGCACCCGTCCGCTCCCGTGCTTATTTACTCGCGGCTCACTTTGGACTAGTTTATCCTCTCCTCCTAACCAACCTCCCTCGCCTCGCTCTCTGATGCAAGCCGCGAGCTACGTGTTGCAACTGCCAGTGCACATGTGTTATGCCGCCGTTGTTGGATGTGTGAGCTGCGCAGTCCATTAGCGGGCGGGTAAGCATCGCGGCAGAAATCAGAGGCAGCCGCAACGCACTTACTGTTACTGTTTGTCGCAGCGCCGTCTAAAAGCGAAATATTCTAGCAAAATTGCATTCCATTAGTTTTGCACCGTGAAAACTCGGGAACGAATGGTGGCTAGTATTTTTGCCCTTTTTCTCTCCGATCGATCAGCATCGATTGCAAAACGCAGCTGGCATTCATCTGAAACCGTTCCGCAAGACGTGTCTCATAGCCGATCTCTCGGCTGTCGAGGGTAAAAATACACCAGTTCACAAAACGCAGCCGATACCGTTTATTGAATCTACTCGCGACAGGTTTTTTTTTTTTACACAAACTTTCGCAGAAGTAGCGAAAACTGGCGGGTACATTTCTCTAATATCGTCATACTTCATAACTGCTCAAGCCATTCACAATGCAGACAGCTCCAGGAGACTAGTAATTTTTGAAGGTTACGCCAAAAAACGATGTCATCGGTGCTTGCCATCATTTCGCTTCCTGCGGGAAGCGACACTACACTGTCAACAAATAAACACCCAAATAGGAGTAAGTGGCTTGCCTTTATCGCACACCCTAAAGAAAGTTTTATTTACTCCATATAGATGAAGTATTTTATTTACTCCCCTGTACAAGGGAAGTATTTAGGAGTAAAAGGGAGTGAAATTTTTACTGCCCAGAGAAACAACACAGAATTGCCCCATGTTTATTCATACTCATTCAGGCTTATTCTTACAGCAGTGCCAGCGGCTGTAACGGACAGGGAGCTGCTGGGGCAGGCGGCAACCCAGCTTGGGCAACTGCGCTGCTCCAATGCTACCGCGCGTCACTTGTTCTTTTCTCCGTCTGCAACACCAGCGACAGACTAGGCGGAGACGGCAGGAGTCGTCTCCTTGTCGTCTGCTTCTGCTTTGCGAGTTTGTTTGGTTACCTATTATCATAGATAAATCGATGTAACCTTAGAATCAGTTTAGGGGCTATATGTTCACTAATAACCAGAACAGAATAAGTTTACAATTAGAACACCACCGAAAGTAATCTGGCAGGACAGTGTTTCTTTCATCTCCCTATATTTAAAGCTTTGTTTCTGAATATGATTGAGGAGCAATGTGGCCTGATCAGCTAAATCAAGAGCTTGACGTTGAAACTCTGTTTCATCGAAGTTCCATGTTGATGCAGCACACTGTAGTCTTCCGCAACGCATCGCGTGAGCCACACACAAAAAAAACATTAATAAACTGTGAGAATGAGGTTTGATCTGGGGCTCTAACGGGGTGGCGAGGCTAACAAAAGAAGTTCAAGTATGGTGGGAGCGCGCTGGACTCTTCAGAGGAGCGGATGTAGGTTACTGTAGCGCAAAACTGCAACAATCCGACATCTCGTACCGTGGCAGGCGTCCGTGAAGCAGCAGAAGCGAGCTTCGAACCAGCGACGATGGTAACCGATGCGACGTCACTGACCGTCATTATCATACGACTGACCACATGCAGACGAGGCGCTAGGTAACGGTGCGGACGGCGTAAAATAGTGGGGGTTTTTTATTACTCCATTGGAGACTTCAGAAGCATTGAGACCAAGAAACTCTATTACAGAACAGGAATTTAAAAAGAATAGAATCCTCCTTTGTGGAGAATCCTCCTTTGTGCCCTATTATTCAGTAGAGTGAATAATATAGGTCATTTACTATATCTTTGCTCCATACTGACGGAGTAAATGTTCCCACACATGGAGTTTAAAGGGCGATGCTGACCATTTAAACTCCCATTTCTTGTTTACATTGTGTAACCACTGGAACCAGTAGCGTGGCGAAGTTAGCTATCACACCACATCTTCCGACGCTGCGGGCAAGACATAAATGGTGATCAAGTTTGCACTAATAACCACAAATGTTTCTGGCGAATAAGTGCATGACGGAGTTTCACGTCCAGCGTAGATGTTATCGCAGGCTCGCAGCCTTTGCAAGAAGTCATCGCTCTTGTTTTTCTCGTTTTTGCCTCTTTTTTTTTCGAGGCGGCGGTATTGCGCGGAAGAAAACTGAGGGCAAATAGAAAAAACTGAGCTGTTATAAGCTAGAAAGGGCGTAAAAACTAAATACACGTGTCGCCATCACCGGCCGATTTCGGAAGTAAGGAGGAGGAGGAGAGAGGAAAGGCAGGGAGGTTAACCGGAAGAATAACCGGTTTGCTACCTTGCACGGGTGAAAAGGGGTGAGGGGAATAAATGAATGAAGGAGAAAAGAGAGTAGCACAAATGTTTCTCAAGAATAAGTGCATGATATTCACTCCAAAACGGTGGCAACCCATCCTTTTCGGTAAGCACGTCACGAGTTTGCATAAACTGGCGGGGAAATTTTTAAATCCAATTTTCCCGCCGATAAATGTGTCTTTTGCTGTCTTGCAAACGGCAACGCAGTCAGAAAGAGCTAGAGAATCAATTATTTACCCAGAACATTAATTCGATAGTGTTGTTCTCACTGCCCCTTATAAAGGGCACGTATGTCGAGTAGAGCTGAAGGAACAATGAGGTGAATAATGAACTTTTCTTTCGCGACTTGCAGGAGGTGGTACGCGAGTCGCAGACGCATCTGTGCAACAGCCGGCAACTCCTGCGATGCCTGGGAGTATCGCAGTCTCTAGACAGCGATTACGGCCCACTTCTGCAGATCCAGCAGCTAATGCTGGCTGATGAAGAACGTGTCCGCCATACACCTATCATCGTCTGCGGCCGAGAGGGGTGCGGAAAGTCCACGCTGCTCTCTCAGGTGCGCTCATCTCATGCGCAGCATCCGCACCTGCATGCTAATGAGTAACGTTCACGATGCTCGACGTCTTTTCAAACCAGAGATTCCTGCACTTGTATCTGCGTAGCTTCACATCTCGGTTTCTAGAAAGAAAGGCAAAGTTCAACTCTTTTGCCAATTGAATCTGCAGGCGACGGTGACTGATACACTGCCGAACATTCACATTGGCTTTTCTTTTTTTACTTATTTGTATTACTTGTCCATGGAGAGCCTGCAACCAAGCAGGCGCCGCAGCTAAGGAGCGCGTGTAAAAAGCAGTGCCGAGGCCGTAATACCTCGCATATCTGCGCTTCATCTGGAGTGCCGAGCGCTTGACTCGTATGGCGCCTTCGCAGGTGCTCATGTACTGTCCGGAGTGGCTGGGCTGCGACGTGGTGCGCATAGTGCGGGGCGTGGGCCAGAGTCCGTGCTGTGCGTACCCAGCCGAGATGCTGCGCAATTTGTGCCTACACATCAGTATGGTGTTCGGCTTCGAGATCAGCCCCAAGCACCAGAGCTTCGAGCTAAGCAAGCTGAGCACCTGGTTCCAGGAGCTCTTAAAGCGTGTCGAAGCGAGCACCAGCGACCTGGTCATCGTGCTGGACGACCTGGACCGGTTGCGAGGCCCCGCCCACCACCAGGCGGCCACCCTGGGCTGGCTGCCCTGGAACCTGCCCCTCAACGTGCACCTGGTCTGCTCGGTGGCTCAAGAGGCCGACGCCGTGCTGGGACTGCTGCGCAGCCGCATCCCAGCAGGCGACAGCTACGTGCTCATCCCGCCCCTGGCTGATGCCGCCAGCATGCTGCAGTCGCACCTCAAGGTCAGAGCTCACACCCCGTATACGCGTACCTCTGCTTTGAAGACCTCTTCCCGTGATCTGACTCTAAAGCAACGGCTGTGGCCTATGAACGGCGCCAACGCCTCACGAAGCACTGACTTTCATATCGAGCAATACAAAAGCTTAGCAGTGGCTCAATGGAGTCTAGGTGTACGCGTGAACCCGCTTGCTTTCCCTTTTTAAGCGCAGTTGCTCTTTTGTGGCTCAGTTCGTACCTTGTGCAATACTGGAAAAGGAGTCAGGGTGTGGTTTATGAAATGTGCAAGTTGCCAGTTAGTAGACAAGCATTAGAGATACCTACCTCGCAAGTGCCCCTTCTCTTTCGTGCATTCATAGATACCGGGGAGTCCTCATACCACTGCTGTGGCACTGTTGCCGCGGTTAAGCGATGCGCCACTGCCCCGGCAGGTGGCTATTTCAAACTCAGCCACCGGTGGTGCTTGTGAGACCTAGGTTGCTCTTGCTGAGCTCCCGTAAGGCTCATTTTTGCGCAGACTGTTCTTCGGTACGTTGTTTATCTCTCGGCCGATGAGCTAATGCGTAGCGCCACGGGGGATAGGACGCAATCGCACTCAACTTATTTGAATAAATTTCATTGCCTCCTGCAAGGGCGGCCGGCTGCCCAGAACTCGGTAGGCAGACAACCTGCCCACCGTGCCAGTTGAGCCACCTACTTTTAAAATCGTGACACGCACGGACAGACGGACTCCGGCTTTTCTCGATAACGTGGCCTATAATGTTATCGCATTAATACTGAAGTCTGAAATAGCAAAAGGGAACTGCAGCGGCACACAAGACATGACCAATATGAAGTACACCTCGCTGGTTTCATATGTCGCTCATCTTCGTGAACGCTGCACATATAATGAACATGTCGCCAGAACAAGGCTTGAGGAGTGGCGCATAGGCGACGATTATACACGAACGCATTGAGTAATGATTCAACACATACCTCAAGGGCAAACCGCAGTAGTTTTCAGCACTGATATGTCAGATGCCATTACAGATTACGTCAAGGTCTGCTATATGCCGGCAAAGCCTCCCGCTATTTATTTACATTTCTTGGTGCGCCGAGGAAAAAAAATGTTGACATGCAAAGGTGGAATAAATTAGTTACATGCCCTCAATATATATCGCTTCGTGAATGCAGCATGTTATATGCGTCTTTATAGGAGAATAAATGCATGGCGGTGAGGAACAAGCTTAGGCCACACGATTAAAGGCACGAGTACTACAGGGTGCCTAATTCGAAGGTAGTCCTGAGAACTCTCTATTCAAAGCGATAATACAAGACAAAATTAAACTAAACATGATTATGTTCTGCCTCTTTGTTGAGCCGCCGCGGTGGCTCAGTGTATAAGTGCTCAGCTGCTGACCCGAAAACAAGGGTTCGATCCTGGCCGCAGTGGTTGCATTTCGATAGTGGCGAAATGCTGGTGGCCCGTCTACTGCGCGATGTCAGTGTACGTTAAAAAACTCGAGGTGGTCGAAATTATCCGGAGCCCTCCACTACGGTGTCCCACAGAGACCAATTCGCTTTGGGACGTTAAACCCTACAAAACCAAACCAAACCGTTTGTTAGGAGAATAAGAAATAATTGCAGTACGGTGATTAAAGTGGCTTTTCTTGGCAGTTTCCGTGGCCGTTGAAACAATCTTTTTTGTAGTTCACTGATCCGCCTAGTCTTTCCGTCATGGGTAATGTTTACCGACATCAAAACACGGCACGTTAAATTGGGGAATGTTTTGCCATGGACGCAACACAGCAACACTTGAGGCCATAGACGATAATCGTTAATCGGTCAAAATAACACACGAGCTTCACTGGTAGAGGTGGTGAATATCTGTGGAACGCGTGTATAAACACCCGTTCTTTGGCCATTTCGTGTTCATGGTTCCATGAGTGCGCGTGGTCATACTCGCAGGACAACAAGCGGCTGCTGACTCGGCAACAGTGGGACGTGCTGCGGCAGCGGCTGGGGGGACAGTCAGCGACCCCGTTGTACGTGACGCTGCTGTCCCAGCAGGCCATGCGGTGGGCCTCGTACGAGGTGCTGGATGGCGAGCTCCATGTGCCTGCCGACACAGGAGCCTTCGTCAGCCGCAGCCTGGAGCGCATTGAGCGCCAGTTCGGCCTGGCGCCCGTCAAGAAGATTGCCTCGTACCTCACCTGCACCAGCTACGGGCTGCGCGAGCCAGAGGTCATCGAGCTGCTCTCGTCGACCGAGTGCGATGGAACTGAGCTGGCAGCCGTCAGCTGGCTTGCCTTCAAGAAGGAACTCGGTGAGCGCACCGCCAACTGGCCTACTCCGCCCCCATCCGTGCCTTGTTGCTTATTGCGCCTTGTCACTTATACCGGTACTACACAGGCACGTTCAAATGGTATCTCAGTGGAATGGCATTCGATACTTGGAATGGCATTCGGAATCGACGCACTTCCGTGGTGCTACACGACTATGAGACTATTTCCAAGCGCATTCGAAAGTTGCAGCGTTCACTCGCCGTATTTCAATAGCGCTGCTGCCATCAAGTTTCGCTTTTGCCCGGCATTCGCTCGTTTTCAGTGCGTACAACGACGTGACGACGACATCAATGGTCGCAGCAGTCACACTAGACCGGCAACGACACCAGCGCGACCAACAGACGCATATCATTGCAGTGTGTCATATTTTCAGGCCAACGACACTGACAAATCCGATCGGCGGCTGAGCGAAAACTTTACGCGGATGGGGCGATGGCGTCAATATATCTGCCTTTTCTCGACCATACCCGTAAGGAAAAGAAAAAGAAAATACAAACAACGATTTATTTGTTGACTTTTTATTTGTACAACAATTTTTCAGCGCATTGTTGTTGAACAATAAATGGCGAACGGCATAGATGTTTTACCATAACTCATGCTTAGGACACTAACGGCTACGTGAGCAATATTCATATATAATTATTTTATATTCACCTTATAATATTATAAGTTGAATGATAGCTCCAGTCATGATGCGCATATGTAACTGGAAGCAAAAAGTAAACGAAATCGGCATCTTTTCTTAATATAGCTCATGCTTCGAATTATTTAACATATACAAGTGTACTGCTTTCCGCATACCGTCATTTCACAAAACAAAATCACTCCTCCGGTTTCCTTTTATCTGCAAAGTGGTCCGTGACTCAAGATGCGTCAACACTAACATCCCTGTGGACGTTCAGCAAAGCAAACCCAGTCAGACGCTCCCCGGTCATATTTCCCCGAAGCCACGTCTGCAAACGACGGAATGTTGAAACCGTGCGCTCCGTTCGAGGCGACGCTGCCTGGTAGCGAAGCCAGAACCTTCAGTACAGTTCGTACATTCGGGTAAACTTCATCGCAAGCATCAAGGGCTTCAAGTGCGGTAGACTGCAGTGGCGTGCCACTCGTCTGATGGGCCCATTTTGATTTCCAGATGAGTAGCTCGGACGCAAGCGTTCTCGTTCTCGCAGTTTGGTTACTGGGCTGTAGAGTACCATGACACCGGTCTGCAAGCCGTTCGTTTCTTGCGTCGTTGCTTTCGACGCCTTCTGTCACGAGGACACGGGGCAAGCAAATGTTCAGGACGCACAAGGGAAGAGTTTCCTCGAGGAAACGCGATAACAGGCCTTCAATGATTGGCTCAAGAATCGGAATGAAAACTATTTGCCGGTAGGTTTCAGGATCTTCCGCCCCTAGGTTCTGATTGCGCATTTGGATTATCGCGGTGCGGAGAACAGATAGTTCAACGCCAATTTTGTCGGCAAGAGCTTGCTTCCCCCAAGAAAGGCGGCTGAACTCGACTTCAGATTTCTGTTTTATCGCTTTCCGCAGCACGACAGGGCTAGTTACACAGATGTACGCATATACGTATGGCTCTGGCGGAGCGCGGACACTCATTCGTCGAGATGTGTTCGGCAGGTGACGTCGGAAAAAAAAAAAGCGTGTAACCAAAACTTCTTCCTCCGGTCACTAGACTGCGTATTATGGGGCTGCAATCGGCATGGTAGCCTCCAGCGCAGGCTCCCTGTGTCGATCGACCAGCGCACGGGGGTCCGGTAGCCGTTCACGAAATGTGCATTCGTGGGAGAGGCTTCTATATAGCTCGGACGTGAATCGCTCATGCTACAACCAGGGTGTCCAGGTCCTAAATTCGCAAAAGAGCCATAAAATCACAAAAATAGTCAAAACGTAGCCGACATGCCGCCTAAGTGTCGGGTGTAGCCAAAAAAATAGCGCCAAGGCTGCAGAAAAGCGTAAGCTGAATTTCTGAAAAGAAGGTCTGGGAAAAGTTACCAGAAGGGTGTTTCTTCTCTCCAGAAGAGAAATAATTTAGAACTGGCATGTCTACAACGCTGAATGACCTCTTTGAGACGGTGAGCAGACCCTCTGACTTCGTATACAACGGCCCAGCCCTATTACCTAGCTCATTAAAACTCATTTCGCGCTTTCACACCACAGGCATCCCAGAAAGAGGAGACCAAGGAAAAAAAATTCAGGGGCACTTTGTTGGCCTAAAGTGCGGTGAGGCGAAAGCCTTTAGCACGGTGTTGCTGCTTATGTCAGTGATGTGCGGTTAAGATGTTAATTAAGTACACAATTTTTTGTGAATCTTAAATGCTGGAGACACTGGAGGGCGTTTAGGAGGCATTCATCTGATTCGACGGCTTTCTACAAACATTCTCCAGCGTCCTAGACAAGGAGAACTACATATGCGTCGGCAGGAAGTAGGTAGTCGTTAGCACGCTCGGCTGCGGTACGGAAGGAGAGTGGTTCGAATCCCATCGTGCACAAAGGATGGTTTTTTTTTCTTATCAAAGTTGAAGAGCGTAACGGACGGACGTACGCGAGCATTAGCCGTTAAAGGCTTTCGCCTTAATACACGCTTTTATACAAACCCTGGCAGGTTTTATTCCACGTGGCGCCGCTCTGCATGCACACACGGATAAAATTAAATTTGTCCTCAGCGCAAAGGAGCGCGGAACACGGAACTCGCAATGTGTGGTTCATTCAGAAGAGTCTTCTAATGTTCTGACTGCGCACACTTGTGCTCTCTCTTTATTGAGTGCAGTTTAAGAAGTTTTTTGTTTTGGTTTTTTCCAGTGCCATGGGCCTCGTCTTCAGAGCATGTGGTTGTGCTTTTTTTTCTGATGAGTGGCATGTTTTTTGCACCGTAACAAATGATGCCGAATGTGTTTTTGCTATTTTATACGCGGGCAGCACAAGATCCTTGTTTCGCTGTGTGACTGTCAACTTCCTAGGGGCTGCATTTGTAGTTGTTCTTTGCATTCCTTTCGAGCTACAAGGCGCGGGCTCATCTCCGCCAGCGCTCTTTTTATTATACTGTGTCCGTGGCATTAGAAACTAGCCATTTCTGCCAGCTTTGTCTTGGACTCTCCCAGAAAAGGAAGCCGGGACTTGGGGAAAATGGGGGCTCAGTACGGAACTACCCGAGAGTGGCAGAACGTGGAAAGTGCGGCTATCCTGTCTTTGTCTCCAAGTCGGGCTATCGATTGGCGCAGTCAAAGATAACGCCAGAAAAGGGCGGCGGAAGCGGCGCAGGCCACCAAACTCCACGCCCGCTGAGCGCTCAACAAGCGCCTCTGTTCGCAAGCCCGACCGGAGTCACGATCCCAGCCTCGGGGTCAGAAAAAACCACTCGGAGCACCCGGGCCGCCTTTTGTCCATTGGCGCGAAAGCCGGGCCCGCCGCACCCCTTCCCAATACCTCCATGTCTCACCATTATAGAAAAGCGCGCAAAAGAAGCAGCGTTTTGAAGGTGATAACGAGAAACGGGAGGCTATCTCAGCAGAGGTCGCTGCAAAACCATTATGCCGAGCGCTGTTATGGCGTAAGCCGGGGGCTGCGGCCAGGGGGCGTTCTTGTTTTTCTCTCGCTCTTCATTTCCCTCTCTTTCTTTTGGTTGCTTTTATATCGATACGTTCCTTCTTCCATAATGCGCGCCCGGTGTGGTGCCGAGATTCTGCGCAGGCCTGGCTATAGGCTTCTTGAGGGCACGGATATTGGCTCATCTGTTAAAAAAGAAAGTAATAAATAAAGGTGCATTCGCAAACTTCCAGCAGCGTAGACGGGAGAAGAGAATCGTATGTAGCCCTTTGTTTGTTTTTCGTGTTGTTTCGTGTTGCATAGTCGAGCCTGTCTTTAACACCTTTGAGTGATTCCAAGCGAGTTCCAAGCTCGCGCCTTCGTTCTTCGTAAACGCTCAGACCTTTCTTGTTTTCTCTAGCCGTCGTTTGTTTTTGTTTTTATTACTCTGTGTTTACAACAACGGTCTTACGCGGGCTTTTGCTTACGTACGTGCAGAAAAAAAAGAGCCGAAGGTCTTACAAGATGTGCTAAGCGACAACAAAGCGCTAGCGCTTGTGGTATTTTATAGAGGGCAAGGAAAAGAAGGAGAGGGGCTCGACCAATATAATATTCCTGATAAAGAACACGTCTTTACCCATTGTCGGATCAGCGTCTGATGTTAGTGCCTTTCAGCATTTTCAACCTGCGATGTAGAGGAGCAGCCCTTTTTTTATTCTTTTACGCGATAAAAACACCCCGTTTACCGGTTGGAAACATTGACTTTTTTTTTCTTATTCACTGGCTGAGGGAACATTTTTTGTCCAAATTCGTTTCGGCGCTCGCGCTCACTTCGCCTTCGAAGATGTTAACCCCTACCGATTAGGGTCTAGCTAGATTAGGGTTAGAGCAGCAGCAGCAGCAGAAGTGTTCGCTAGCCACGTAAGGGCTCTTGCGAGGTACAAAATTGCACTGCCACTTTACAGAACCGTGGCGGTGCTTTTATGGCGCAGAAAAGTATAGCATGCGATGCGCGACGTCGCAAGGCAAAGTTTCATCAACTGACAGAGAACACACACACGAATCATCCTTTAAAATGGCACCACCGTTCTCCTCGTGCGTGGGCGTGAAAGAGAGAGAAGGGTGGACGGTAAAGGGACCATGTTTGTCCCCCCTTGCCTTCCAGGTTACGGATCGCGCGTTACTGAATTTTGCGCGGGCGGTCCGCTTCAGTGGCCTGGAGTCGTGCATTGGCCTCTGGCTGTATATGTGGGCGTGTGATGTCGGTGCCATTATTTGTTTAGGGCAGAAGGTGGCGCTGGCCACTTCACGCGTTTCCCCCGAAGTATGGCCGGAATTTTTTTCTGCGTCTACGGAAAGGATATTCCTGTGGAGAGTAAAACATACGCGCTCTTTCAAGGAAAAACAAAATCTCTGGCCCACAAAGCGAGGACACCAGGCTCTTCTTCGTCAAAATTTTCATCATAAATACATTGTTTCTGTTGGTTTTTGTTCTGCGGCACCTGCAGAACAGCAACAGAAGGCAGTCATGCTTGTATGCACCAGATGATGGCGGCACAATGATTTCATTTGTAATGTCTTTATAAGCTAATAAATAATAATAATAAGGTGGAAAGTGCCACAAGCATTAAAGGCATTTCTCAATCCTAGTTTTGAAGCAGGGCGGCCACCAGTCAGCGGAATATCCTATTTTAGCTGCCTTCGAAAATCTGCGATTGTTCCTCACGGGGTGAGCTGACTTTTGCTGAAGCAACTTTTCCCGCCAGCAAGAACAATCAGGCTTCACCATTGTGATTCTATAACGCTATGACTGGTCAGCTAACATCAGTTATCTTTATAATGTGTAGCTTGAAAAAGCTGTCCGTCCACAGCTGAGCTGGCCGAGCTTATACTCGCATTCTGAGACCGCACTTCAAAAGCAAAGTATGGTACTTTTTTTGTAAACACCCAGGGGGCCGCGCAAGATTGCGTGCATGTAACGTGAGTCCGGCTTCCGACTAGGTGGTTGCACGCATGCAAGGATAAAATTGCACTCCGTTTCTCTGAAGCAAAGGAGCGCTGCAGAAGCCCAAGGTCGCTTGAGCAAATCAGCGGCTAAGTGCATAAAACTGGTACACGAGGTTGATTTCTCTCATTGGCCGGATTTCGCGCGCTATAGGCGCTGTGTGTGTGTGTGTGTGTGTGTGTGTGTGTGTGTGTGTGTGTGTGTGTGTGTGTGTGTGTGTGTGTGTGTGTGTGTGTGTGTGTGTGTGTGTGTGTGTGTGTGTGTGTGTGTGTGTGTGTGTGTGAGAGAGAGAGAGAGAGAGAGAGAGAGTGTGTGTGTGTGTGTGTGTGAGAGAGAGAGAGAGAGAGAGAGAGAGAGAGAGAGAGAGTGTGTGTGTGTGTGTGTGTGTGTGTGTGTGTGTGTGTGTGTGTGTGTGTGTGTGTGTGTGTGTGTGTGTGTGTGTGTGTGTGTGTGTGTGTGTGTGTGTGTGTGTGTGTGTGTGTGTGTGTGTGTGTGTGTGTGTGTGTGTGTGTGTGTGTGTGTGTGTGTGTGTGTGTGTGTGTGTGTGTGTGTGTGTGTGTGTGTGTGTGTGTGTGTGTGTGTGTGTGTGTGTGTGTGTGTGTGTGTGTGTGTGTGTGTGTGTGTGTGTGTGTGTGTGTGTGTGTGTGAGTGAGTGAGTGAGCGAGCGAGCGAGCGAGCGAGTGAGTGAGTGAGTGAGCGAGCGAGTGAGTGAGTGAGTGAGTGAGTGAGTGAGTGAGTGAGTGAGTGAGTGAGTGAGTGAGTGAGTGAGTGAGTGAGTGAGTGAGTGAGTGAGTGAGTGAGTGAGCCTTCGACAAAGTTTGCCGAATGGAAGCTCTAACCAGCTTTCAGGAAACGCTACCAGGAGTCCGCCTCTTCAGCTACGTAAAGAATTTTTTTTTGTGGCCGCACAATAACGCGCATTACACCTGATTATTAGGCCTCCCCACCTGTCCCCGCCGAACGAGCCACACTGCATGGGCCTTATTCTATAAGCTGTCCATTTGCTGTTATCCATTTGGCGTCTATTCGGTTCTTTGTCAGTGGTCACTAAGATATGCCCGCGGCTTTAAAGCGTCTGTGGCAAGCGAGCCGGCCATTGGGTGTTTGGTGAGCGGACCTCACCATTGGCTGCATATCACAAGAAATTACAGGCAGTGTTCAGGAACGGTCGCCTGCTGTTGACAGAGCGCTGCGATTTATCTTGACCATTGGAATATACTGCATCTAATTTCAGCCAATAGTATGGTTGTCGCCAACCACCCAATGGTCGTGTCGCTTGCGACAGACGCTTGAAAGCCGGGAGTACGTCTGAGTGACCACTAACATAGGACCAAATGGACGTGAAGTGGACAACAAAAAATGGGCACCTTATAGACTATAATACGGTCCAAGGGCTCTATTTCATTCCAGTTGTTTAATTTCGCAACAAAAAATCATCCCGCGAAACGCGCTGTTGTTGCCGACCTCCAACATGATATCTATGGAAACGATATCCCGCTCTAGTATCGGTGTTGAAGCTCTGTGGTTCCGCAGACGCAAACTTGCTGCTGTTGTTCCGCTCAGGTCTGCTTCTTTGCCGGATTTTACCAATTTTGCCGTACGATTAGTTGCCGTTTAATATGTTTTTGCCCTTTGAATTTAACAGCGGTAACTTCCCTGGGGGGCTGCTCTCGCGTATTGTGGAGACGGCAGTGTTACTACAAGGTAACGGTTGACGACAACGCGGTGTTCAGAAAACGAACACCAGCTAGCAAACGCGGGACCTTTACCCCGACAAATCTCACCACATGTGCACTTGGAACTCTTCAATATCCTTTCACTCAACGGCATGTTGACTTTCATCTACAGATGATTATGCATAGTAAAATCTTTTTATTCGAACTTCTGGTTTATTTGCACTGATGCTTCCACACCGTCAAACCCAGGTGTTTATGAGAAAATTCTCGGTAATTCCAACACACGAGTGTGTCCAGCGGTTATATGGAACGAGCCACACAGCCTACCTGCCCTGGCTGCGAAGCACGACAGCGCACCTGTGGTCCCTTTAAGGTAGATGTGATCTAGTAGCGAAGCTTCCATAAACGCCCATACGCAGCAGAGTAGAACACAGCTCGGTGTTCCGTGTTTCAATGTGTATGTCTACGTTGGTGCGTCCCAAAGCCCATACGTACGGCTCATTGGACTCGCCAGCGGCACTGCGCGCTGGGGTGCCAGTTAATTCGTGATGTCGCCAGTACGTGCCATGTTCTTGGCGCGGATTATAAAGTGGTCTGTGGTCTTTTTTTCTGGATTTACCGCGTGCCTCTCACGAGCCCGTCCCTATTGCTGCCTATCAGGGCGCGCTAAACTTTGCACCCAAATGGGCCCAAGCCCGCGCTATCTATGTGCAACTGGCACCCAACGAAAACGACTGGCAATTAAGGCGGCACAAAAACTCATTAATACTTCAAGAGAAACAGGCTCAGCACAAGCCACTGCTTCGTAAGTGCGGCGACCGCCACAGCAACAAGGCCTGTAAAGTCGCCCAACCAGTGCAGACACCGTCATAACAGGGAGCACGATAAGTCTGTTGCAATGAAATCACAAAATTTAGCACATCTATCTTCATAAATAAAACTGTCTGGCACATAAGACAATATATTTTATTATCTAATCTTCATTCATTGGTGCTCAGCAATATACCTGTAATTAATATATTTTTGTTCAATGAGTTTTCGCCCCCCCCCCCCCGCCCTCTACACCCAGGTTCGCTACAATCGCTCTAGACCGCGCTTGATCCTCACCTTCAGCACCAGTTTTAATCCGCCTTGACGCAGCACCGAGTGGCCATGCGCCAGTAAGCATTGCATCCGTTCACGTGATTCCCTTGAGCGCGCAGTTATGGCGGTGCTGCTGCTGGTGTCATGCGCACGCGTAGTTTGCCATCTGCCGTCTTCGCACGCCGCTCATCGTGTGCTAGGCACGCTGCCCTCGCATCATCGCTGCGCTTTCTTCTCTCCGCATCCTTCCTTTCCACCTCACTTACAGCTACAAGGAACCGTCTTATTTTGGCGGCCGCGAGGGAAAAGTGACCGAGCCACACCAACTTGGGGCCGACGTCAATCAGCCACTGCAGATTCATCACCTATAGGGCTGTATTCTATAAGCTGCCCATTTTTCGTTGTCGACTTCGCGTCCATTCGGTCCTCTGTCAATGGTCACTCAGATGTACCCGCCGCTTTCAGGCGTCTGGGGCAAGCGACCCGGCCATTGGGTGGTTGAGACCGGTCTTCGCCATAGGCTGCATATCGCAATCGACAGCAGCCAGGGGTCAGGTCCGGTCACCTGTTGTTGACAGAGCGCTGCGATGCATCTCACCATTGGCTGCACACTGCATCCAATTTTAGCCAGTGGTAAGGTCCAGTAGCAACCACGCAATGGCCGGCTCACTTGCCCCAGACGCTTTAAAGCCGCGGGTATATCTGAGTGACCACTGACAGAGCACCGAATGAACGCCAAGTGGACAACGGAAAATGGAGCAGCTTATACAGCAGAATACGGCCCCTCATCTCAGTGCTCAGAAGCCACTCATGCCCGAGACGGCCTGGCGCGCGCTGACGTGTTTCCATTTGCGATTGCCGCGCAGAACGAGTGACATCGGTCCTTTGTTCGGATTGGGTTCTCTTTAGACGAGGCGGATTTATGGACGACGTTTGGAGAGGGTGTTCTTATTTGTGCAACGCATTTCCTGAACTTTCTTCGACGAAAAAAATAGAAGCCATCATAAGAGTCCGCCTTCCGCTCCTTATATTTACTCTCGCTCTTTAATTATAGCTCTGCACAATTCGAGCAAACTTTCAGTCCCCTTCGAGTTAGAATGATCGATAATGGACTTTACTATGTTCTACACAGACCAGAAGAGTTCAAGATTATACCGGAATTCTGAAAGAAACCACCAGCAAAGACAGCGATTATTTTTGATGAAAATTACATTCATTTTTCAGTGCTACCGGAACATCATTATCTACGACAGCAGGTGCGCTGGCGGGACGCCGCAATCGTTGAGCGAATACCGGCGATCGTTGATTGCTTGCAGAAGACGGCTGTTGCTTTTGTCGCCATGCTTGTCACTTGCACATCACTTGAAGTCGGGGGCTTTTGCGGCCGCATTCACTCCACAGACACTGACGTCAGAGTGGCGCAGAAATTTGGAAGTTCCTTCTTTGGATAATGTATTGCAAAGCAGCCTCGCATTGCGACAGTCGTCTGCTCGAGGGTATATTTCGCAACACTAAAAGGATCGGCTACTTTATTTCAGTGGCTTCTCTTTTCCAGAGAACGGATTGCATCACCGGGTTTAGTGAAAGTAGTGTCTTGTCAAGTGTAAAAAACGGCAAGCTCTAAGTCTGTCTCTTTTACTTTGCTCTGTTTTTAGTGTTCTCTTTTACAAAACTGCACCGCGATCAAACATACGCACTTTATAAAGCAATATCTTGGTCTCTGTCATCACAGCGGCACGTTTCAACACCATGAAATAATGCCTAGCTGCGACATATTTAACAGCCCGGCGTAATGGCCTTTCAGAAACAAAAGCGTCCTTCAGTTTCCTATGAGAGACGTTGCACCGACACTTTCACATAGCGTGCTCAGACGCCGCATTGTCCGAACCCTCATTACTGACGCATCCACCCATCCTCACAAAAATTTCGAACAGCGTAACTGCGTTCATGCGTTGTAGTATTATTTTTTTTCGTATCCCATCTAACGTATCTGATCGACGGCACACAAAAAGTGGGCCTTCACCAAGTCACCTGCTACCATGGCAGATGGTGGCAGTGGTGGAGATGATTAGCATGACCATTCAATTTTAATATAGCACAAAGGTATCTTGGTGAGAGAGTGTCACGGCTAAAGTGTTTTGGTTTGCCCGGTGAGGGATCAAACACCCAATTTTTCCAAGCATTTACCCCCACCGAACCCGAACACCAAGCCAGGGAAAAACTTGCGCCCATTGGAAGCCGGTGGATGGCCCGGAGACACTGGGAATAGAACACTTCACCTCCCGCATGCGAATCAGATGCTGTAACGTGGCAGCGAATATAGGTCGCCCGAAGCAGTGCTCAGGAGAACTTCGCTAGCATCCCGCTAACGCGAGCGCAGGCGACGAATATATTACCTGACGATGCGGAGTCACACCGCGAGATGATCCATACATAAGGATGCAGTTGAAATCTACTTCATCCTGCGTCCATGTTTTCTTGCATCGTTGCAATATGCATTCATATATGCGCACCAACTAGCCCGCCTGTCTGGCTGAATTGAATTTTAGGGGCTGGCCGCCACTGCTTGCTCAGTTTGTCCGAGGCGGTATCTGCGCACCAGGCATCGGGCGACGTGTGTGGACGACGTATAGTTGGTTTAGACGCCGCAGCACAGCGTCTAACCAAATTGTACGCTGAATTCACTTGACTTGTTCGAGATTACAATCAAGATGTTGTTGTAAAGGGCGCGCAACTTTACATGTATAGTGAAAAATTATTAGGTCATACAATTCGCATTATTAGTGCAGTGGTTTGGAATTGATGGTCTGGTTGCTTCACTAGAGGAAGCAAAGCGAAAAGCGAGGACGAACTTAGAAGCTGACATCGGCGGCTGTTCTGTCAGCTTCTGTGTTCGTCCCCGTTTTTTCGCGCATTAGATGACAAGGTGTTAGCATTATTGCCCCTTTTCTTCTGTATGTTTTCTTTTGCTGTCGCTTTGCACCCCGTGTGCACAGTAGAAGGTTCTGGATCTATGCCTCTACAAAGCAGTTGAACTGCCACTCCGCATAAGGCAGGTCACTAGCACAGCCACTTGCCAACCGCTCCGGACACCTTCCAGATGCAAACTAGCGCGTGCGTCACGGATCTGTGGCGCTCTCTGTGCTCACCAGCGCAAACTAGTGCTTGTGGTGTGAGCACAGAGCGAGAGCCTGGCAGTTTAGCACCAGCGATGGGAGGTCGCAGCGAAGACCCAGTGGACGCAAGCAGCAGTCAGCGAACGTGGCCTGTTTAGCGCGGGTTCGAATCCCAGTTTAATCTCTACGACTTTTTTACTTATTTATTTAAACAGGACCACAACACTATACAAACGCGCGCGCGCGCACACACACACACACACACACACACACACACACACACACACACACACACACACACACACACACACACACACACACACACACACACACACACACACACACACACACACACACACACACACACACACACACACGTGCACACATTCACGCACGCAAAGGACCGACACTGGCTTCAATGTTAACACACTAATAACCGAGTGAATCTTGCGCCAGTACGGCAACATTTGTCAAGATGATTGAAAGAGGGCCAATCACTCCGTCCAGTCGTCTGTAATTGTCAAGGTAGGGCGTTTAAAATCGTCCTATTATATTTCATTTTTTTAACGTTCCTTTACTCTCAAACTTAACACAAGACGCTGCCTCCTGAAGTACCATTTCCGATTCTCTGCCGGCGTGGCTGCAGCCGCGAGCGTCGCGCGGACGGCCCGAGGCTGCCTTATGTCATTCTTTCGCCGTGAAGGGAGGAAGGCGGCGCCGCCTGGCGTGCCCATGTGCCGCTAACCGGAGTACGCGGGTGCCTGCAGGAGTGCTGCTGAAGGAGTCGTACGTGGACTGCCGGTCGTACCTGCAGTGGAGCCACCGCTGCATCGGCACCTGCGTGCGCAAGCGCTACCTGTCAGAGCGGGCGGAGGCGATCGCCTGCCACGCTGACCTCGCCAACGCCTTCCACCTCGGCTTCCTCATGCAGAAGGAGGAAAAGGTGGATATGCTCTCACGCCAGCACGCTCACCTGTCGCGAATGAAAAAAGCAAGGGGGGCCGAACGCACAGCTGCCTGCGCGGGAGAGGCATGGGAGACTGCGGTCGCGGGACGAGGCCTCGTCGTGCGGTGTCCCAGACTAAGGATACCGACCATGTTCTGACTCCCAAACTCTTTTTTGAGCATAAAAACCGTTTTTCATCACCACCACCACCTGCGCGACAGCGGGGAGCGCCAACGCTCCAACGCGACTGCCCCGTTCTCCTCTCCTCTCTCGGCGCATCTCGCGTGCTTGCGGCACTTTTAAGAGGCTTTGCTCATAGGCCTGATCCATTCATTAGCAACTGAATTTATCAGTGTGAACATGACAGTGGCGCGTCCATTTCTCTTCGGTCGCTCTTATTGCTGAGAGGCAGGCCAGCATCTGGCAAGCAGTATGCTGTGTACAGTCGCGTGCGGCTCTGTGAGAGACAGAGCAGATAAAGCGAATGCAAGGATGTAATCAGGCTTTGGTGCTCTTCGCTGCCTACATCGGGAAGAGGAGCACAGGGACTAGAAAAAGAGAGGGCACAGCGCACTCGGAGGGGTGCATGCATGCACGCTGTAAGTGGCCTCTCACACCTGCAGACTTACGTACTGCAGGAGCAGGTGCAGCATTACTGTACTGGTGACTTAGAACTTATGCACAGTAAGCCTCAATTGCAATAATCCACGGGAGAGAGAGAGAGAGAAACACTTTGTTTGGCGATAAATTAAGCGCCTAGCAAGTATTGGGCCTTGAGCACGGAAAACACTTTGCATCGAGGGTTCGATGCCACGGTGGTCACAGCTACGTCTAGTTTTAATGCCATCTACTAATGCAACACAGTTGGACTTGTCTAAGGATTGCAGTATAAAAATATCGGAATACTAAGCTGTTTAAAAAAGCTGCAAAATGCATCTGAACGCTGAATGTCCTACTGCTTGCAAGAATAGGGATAGGCGAGGACTCAACGAGGTGACAAAAAAAACACTAGAGACAGATGAAAACTAAAATTCATATAACTATGATTTCGTCTACTATTGTGCGACATGCAGTGATATGTTTTCTGGAGCTGCTTAGTTCCAAGATACGATGCCAAAGCTTCCATCAGGGCGCCAGGTACCGGGATACAAGAGCGTCCCATCCCCAGCACCAAATTTCATGCTTGGCATAGGCGTTTTCTAGCGTGAGCTACACTGGCTGAGGTTGAGCAGTTTTGCATAGCTCCTGGAGAGCCGTTCTGCGCATGCGCTAGGAGCAGTGACGTCACACGGCGCACAGCTGGCCCGCCGGAGCCGCCCCCGCCGCCGCGTGCGCCTCGCCGGTCTGCGCATTCCAGAGGAGTGACGTCATAGCCACGGTGGACGCACAGGCGCCGGCGAGTTCTCAGCTGTGCGCCTCCGTTGCGCAGTAGCCAAGTCTGACGCTGCGCCGGAGCCGCTTGATGGCGCCTCTCATTTTGTACGCATGCGCAAAGGTATCAGTGGGGGCGTTTGCCAATGTGGTATAGCCATGGAGAAGGGGAGCGAAATTGCTGCTCAGCGGCAATTGATGCTTAGCGGCACAGCGTAGCTCACACTATGTATATCCCTGCATAGCCGAGCTAAGCCACTGCTATTTTTTTCATTCCCTTTTCGATTAACACAGATTTCTTCCAGTTTCTTACTCTAGTGACTCACTAAATTCTTCAACCGCGTCTTATTTATTTCTTAGCATATGTTCATATGGGGCAAATAACCTTGGCAAATTTGGATAATGAGAAAAAAATTATTGTAAAAATAATAAGACTGAGTTCCAATGCATTTGACAGAACTACAAAGTTATATTTATAATTCACGAATGAAATACATGAATTTCACCCCGCCGACTGGGCACAAAACTGTGTAGATAGTCGATATGCCATAAAACATCAACCGTCACTATCATCAGCATCATCAATATTATTGCTAGTAGTACCAGCAGACTAAGAACAGCTTAGTAAGTAATGGAACGGAAAAAATGACAGGCTTCACTTTATGCTGCAGGAAGAGATCATCGGGGATTAGGGAGCGAATACGAGTGGGTGATAATCTAGCCCAAGTTAAGGCGATGAAAGAGACTTGGAGCGCAGTATTGATAACAGGCATTCTTGACTGAGTGGAAGAATGTGTACGAAGGGCAAGAAAATGCAGTCGAAGGCGCAGAGAATGAGAAAAAGTGGCGTACTTGGGAAATCTGCTAAGGCAGGGTGCGACGGTTCACGCGAGGGCACGACCAGTTCTTTAGGATGGGCCGTTATTCTATGGCGCAATTAACTCAGCTTACGATGAAGACGATTGCGAATGTGTTCTTATTATATATTCTGCGTTATTCCTTTCCCCTTTTTCAGGGACCTGCATTTGATGACTCAAACAAATCAAAGCGAAAAGAAGATTGGTCCGATCTTCTCCGTGAGGTCGATGAGCTTTGGCAGCATCTGTTTCATAGCGGTAAGATAATTTAGAGACGAACAGAATTTGTTTTTTAGTATTAACCTCATCAAGAAATAAACAAACTCTTCCAGTGTGCAAAAAGTAATTAGCAAAGAATTGAGGAGTATTTTTAGCGGTGTCTTCATAGCTTCTGACAAACCACTGTTTAATAAATAGACTGCGTCGTGGTGACGTTTTTTTTTTACTTGTATATGATACAAATGCTTCGCTGAATCTTTGTTTTCATTCAGATCAATAGCAGCACAAAACAGTAAGACATACAAACTAGCTGGTTCTCACATAGTAATAGAAGTAGTAGCATTTGGGGCTTAATGGCATAACAATTACTCAGGCCATAACTAACTAAACATGAGGTTGTTTTATACTGCTATGTTTCTCACATTTTGTGTTGCGTAAGTCACAACTGTATACCCGCTCTACACCAAAACGTTTTGTTCACACTGTCAGTCGAAATGCATTGTATATCCCCGAGGTGAAGTTTCTTGTTGTCTTTTCTTTACAGGTGACTCGAAGCGGCTCAATCAAGATGCAGTGTGTAATTTCGAATTTCTACTTTCCGCCATTAGAGGAGCTTCCATCAGCTATGTGAAAAGTGTCTTGGAAATCGTTCGTGCACAAGTATGTCTTCCTTTTGTTTTCATCCTCGTGTGTGACGTAGCAATAAGTTCTCGAATGTGTCATGCTGCAAGCACAGTAAACTTGTCAGCTGTTCACTCCGAGAAAACTGTGCACGATTTCATGGACCCTGAACCGTTCGACAGCCGCCGACAGCTGTGGAAGAGTTAATTTATTCAAACTGATCCTGCACTGGCAGATTTCGCGTTGAGCTTTGGTTAGGCGCAACATATGCTATATTGGAACACGGCGCCAGCAGCCACTCATGAACTTGTTACTCGTTGGTCTATGCTTGCTGCATCGATGATCTGCGCCCGGCTTTTGCATGATGTCATCGCATAAAATGACAGAATCCAGCGGCCAAGTAGAATAGAAGCGTGATTACAGGTTACATCCGCTGTTTTTCCAAATGTCTCGCACCAGCGCTTAAGTCTGCGCAAAGGGCGCAATCATCTCATACGTGTTCGCGCACAGGAGCGTATCTCCGCGCTTTCTGCAGTTGCTGTTCATCGTGCTTCTAAATTATCCGCGACAATCTGTGCCGCAGACTTTCAGTTTGCTTTTGTGCTGTCAAATATCTGCAAAGAAGAGTGGATGCTGGAAAGAGCTAGTCGCATATCTTGCGCCCTTAGAAGCATTTAGTAGGTCTCGTTGCAGCATCCCTCCCCATCCCGGTGAATTATAGACAATAGTAGCCTTTTTTATAAGAGTGTCAGCCCTTACTCATCACGTTCCGAGATTTCGTTGGGTTTGCTATCCTATCCCCCTTAGGGTGCCTCAATGCCAGGGCCGGGGTTGAGACAACTTCAGCGGCGCCGTTCATGCTCTCGGCGCGCTTCAAACTGCTTTGCCTTGAACGGCCTTTTGCAGCGAGAGCTGAACTGGGCTACCAGTCGAGCATTTCGCGGTACATGGGAGAGGCAGGTTGTGATTCAATATGGCGGCGTCGCTTAAATTGTCTCCACCCGGGAACGGCGGCGCTGGCATTGAGGCACCCTAATCTCCTTGAGATCACAGCGCCATCTGTGGCAGCAACCAGAAAACAGCACAACTCGCACTAAGACTTGTAGCGCCATCTACAATATCACTGTAGAAATCACCACCTCTGCCGCGTGCCAATCATGACGCCATGGTCCATTATGGTGGATAGAGGTGGAACTATGTGAGTACGACGACAGGGGACGAAATGCCGGCATAGTTTCGGTTTCTCGAATTCAAGATGGTGGTCATTAAAATTGGTTGTGCCCTCCCATTCGTTTCCCTTCTCGCCCCTTCGCCCCAAAAATTATCCTATAACGGGCAGAACTATCTCATTAAGGGACCGCTTCATGTGCATACATTTGTTCCGCTATACATATACTCCGACAACAAGAGGCATCCATCCGAGGACGGTTGCGTACCGAATTTTGTAGGCAAATGAAACCCTATGGGTTCTGGTATAGAAAAAAAACATAATTAAATAATAGGCAAACATTGTATACACGCAATTACTAATTGAAGCGTTACATATCGCACCGCAACCCGAATTCTAGGCCCACGTTGACCCCTCAAGCGAAGCAAATTCTGTTTGCGCCGCAACTTGAGCGGGTCTAGCTCGACAATGCGTAGACGTGCATCGTAGTTTCTCTGATCGATGGCGCTAGACGTCGATTGCTCCGCTAGGCGGCGTGCGTGCGCGCGTAGCAGAGCATGGTGGCAATCAACCCCGTTTCAAAGGGGACGCTCTTATGTTCCATCCATCCATCCATCCGTAATGAGCCGTCTTCCTCGGGAGCTCCTCTCAGATGCGCTCCTTTCGCCGATACGTTCACTACCACAGTGTGTTTGAAGAATGGCATGGATGTACCTCTATTTAATCTCATTCATATCAATTCTAGTAAACCAAACAGCTAACGCTCGTTACTTCAACGTCTTCCAGACGGTGGCTGTCTTTTTTTCTAAACCACGCAACTTTAGTAGCTTCGAGGTTTGTCGTTTTCCTTGAGCGCTATAATGACGTATGACCTGTTTTACTAAATTTTACTTCGCGGAGGAAACTACCAAGTTTGGTACTTTTTTCTCTCCACAGCTCCTAGACTGGGAAATCGAGCTTCTATACAACATGACCAAACAGTCTGTCGACGTCTTGAGCCAAGACCCGCAGCAGTTGGCAACAGAAATATTAAACTGGCTGCGACCCTATGCCGGTAAGCTTTGTGTGTGTGTGTGTGTGTGTGTGTGTGTGTGTGTGTGTGTGTGTGTGTGTGTGTGTGTGTGTGTGTGTGTGTGTGTGTGTGTGTGTGTGTGTGTGTGTGTGTGTGTGTGTGTGTGTGTGTGTGTGTGTGTGTGTGTGTGTGTGTGTGTGTGTGTGTGTGTGTGTGTGTGTGTGTGTGTGTGTGCGTGTGCGTGTGCGTGAGCGTGTGCGTGAGCGTGTGCGTGTGTGTGTGTGTGTGTGTGTGTGTGTGTGTGTGTGACAAAGGTAACACATTTTTGTGAACATTTCTTTCTCATTTCTCGTACCCTGCAAAGGAGAATTTCATAGCACGCAGTGATGAAACACAGGTGCAGGCAAATACATGAATGCATATGGAAGCACCATTTGCGCCAAACATTTTCTATGTAAAACAGCACTTGCATCACGCACATATCTTTTTTTTTTTGTCAACCCACCCGTCATGCAATGTCCGCTGTGGACATTGGAGGAAAAAGAAATATATAAATAAAACATATGCCGAAGGAAACACCTTCAACAGCACTTACACACTCAGTTGCTAGTCCACACCGAATGGCACAGGCGTCCAGTATCAAAGAGCTAAAAAGTTTATGGTTTATAGGGGTTTAACGTCCCAAAGCGACTCAGGCTATGATGGGACGCCGTAGTGGAGGGCTGCGGAAATTTCGTCCACCTGGGGTTCTTTAAGTGTGCACTGACATCTCACAGTACACGGACCTCTAGCATTTCGTCTCCATCGAAATTCGACCACCGCGGCCAGGATCGAACCCGCGTCTTTCGGGTCAGCAGCCGAGCGCCATAACCACTGAGTCACCGCAGCGGCCCCAAGAGCTAAAAAGTGTAAAACTAAAATTGTAGCATCTGCTTGACTGTAGCTTTTTAAAAGAAACGCTTACGTGCTTATATGTTTCCAAAGGAGCCAGCGGTGGGACGGTCATACGCGTCCTCTATGAACATGGCACTACTAGTTTAGTTCGGAAAAACTGCCCTATTTTTATCTCCAACGTCAAAGACCCAAGCTCCTTCCAAGCCATTCTGCGAAACTCGAGTAACTTTGGCCGCATTTGCGGCTATGGCGCACCGGCATCACCTCTCCTGAGTGGAGTGCCGCTGGGCTGCCGTAAAAATCTAGCGCAACAATTAGGTGCGTTCCAGGACATTTATTTCATTTTGCTCAATATACGAGCTTCGAACAGCCGGCTTTTTTCTTCAATTTTTTTTTCTTCCCGTAGACACAGCAAGAAAGACCGTATTTCAGTTCAACAAAATCTTGCGCTTAGCAGGAGCGGCTGACAGCAGTCAGGAACAGCTGGCGTTTATGGCAGCCGGACTCTTTGCGATGACGTGCGTAAGAAGGGGGTGCGCGGTTTTCCGCATTCTATACGCATCTCCTTCGTTCCAAGCGAAATTCCCGGGCCGTAGAGCTGCCTACCTTCTGATTTCCTTTTCTATTTATTCCACTAACTGACTGCATGTGACGTACGCGGCCACTCGCCACCCGTTCACCGGAACGATGAGAGAAAAGTATGATTGTCATTTAAATTAGACGCGCAGCTGGTGTTTTGCTTTTCTGATTTATCGCTGCTGGCTCCAGCTCCTTTTGTCGCTCGGACCGAGTGAAAGCGCCCTTAAAGCTTAAAATAAAAATAATTGAGTCCACAGCGAGAATTGTTAATGGTTGTTGAAATGCCTAAAACTGAAGGCAAATCAGCCATCAGAAAGAGAAAAAAAAATCCCTAGCGTGCTGGACAGCAGAGGTCACCTTTCTGGTCTGGTCGTGCATGTAGATTTTACTACTGAACTAGCTTCTGCTTTATATCATAAAACAGATTTTTTCATTCTACGTTTCCGGTCCTTTTCGTTGTGTTTTTTTTTTAATCCATTTCATAGCGTACGCTCTTCAATCAAATTTAATTCAGTTCAATTTTTTTTTTTACTGACGACTGCCTTCCGGTCGCTTTCTTCCTCTTCTCGTTATTCTGAGCCGTGTGAGCGGCCGTCTTAATTTTCTTTTCCGCTGCGATTTCGATGAAGCAAGCAGAGTGCCGAAGGCAGTGTAAACGCTCTGAAAAATAAACGCTGCATGTTAAACACAGTGCTGTCTCGAAGCAAGAAACCATTAAAATTGTTCATGTATATTACTTCGCTTTTTACGAATAGAAGGCGCGGAAGAGCATTTTTTTACGAATTAATGCTTTTCAAACAGGTACTCAGAATCAACGACAGAACGATGCTTTTTTTTTTTCCTAAGTATATAGCGTGTTTCTCTGAAGTGGATCAGTTACGAAATGTACAATACTGTGTACTTATCGCTCTTCCCCGCTCGTTTCATGGCGCATTTTATATCAATTACCCAGCGAGAAAAGAGAGGGCGGCCGGGCTTAAAATAAACAGTAGACTTACATGAGCCGCCTTTGAGCAGCGTTCATTTCGTTCCGGCCCGCAAACAAATAATAGGTCTGGGCGCAGAAAGCTGTTCGCTCTAATGGAAACAAATTCTGGGAAGCCTAGAGAAATCTCGAGCGTGTCTCGCACGGCATCCGAGAAACTTGCTGAGATTTTCTTGAGCGCCGCGTCCGTGATTTACTGTAGTTAGCGCTTGTGTAATTCATCTCGCTCCGTCTCTTCTTCCTTCGGCTCCTTTCCATTTAGCTGTTCCTTGCGCTCTTTATTTGCTTTGCTTGAGTGTCCGGCCAGCTGTTCCAACTAAGAACAAATTACTTTTCCTCCCCCCTCTCTCTCTCCAGCTTTCCTGTTTGTCCTCTCGCTCCACGAAAGAGGCAGCCGGGCTGCTTTGCTGCCGTGCTCGTTTTTGTATTGCGGCCTTCCTTACGGGAGAGGGAAAAGCAGTGTTTAGAGAGCGGATTTGTTCTCATTCATGCGGTGCACCTGACGACACGGGGGATTTGAACAAAGGAGAACCAAAAAAAAAAAGGGATGGGAGGGGGGTTGGGGGTGGCGGCAGACGTATGCGTGAGAGAACGGGGAGCATTACAGAAGCACGTCATTCAACAGGGTCCAACAAAATTCACTAAAACGAAGAGGCTGGCATGCCGGACACTAACGTTAACAGTGCCTCGCGTCTTGGAAGTTAAAAGTGAGAAAAAAAATAGAAGCAAGTGATGAGAAAAGGAAGACGGAGATTCCCTGTCATGCGGTATCCCTGCAAGCTTTTGTAGGCAAGAAAGAGAGAAGAAAGCACGCGAGAGCTAGGAATGGACGGGCAAGAGCGTGAGACACGAGCTGGGTACTTTGCGCAAAGGATGCGGAGCTATCCCAGGTTTCCGCATGCTCCGCGTTCGCTGCGTGCTTCGTAAAGCAACAAAAAGCGCCACTTTCATAGCAGGAGCTGTGGTGTTCCTCATGTCAGATGTACGTGGAACAAGGGCTGCCTCTCGGTTTTAAACAATACGGCACTTCACCGGATGTGATTTCACTCTGGACGCATGAGCGTCGCGCAACGGCTTGACGGTTGTCACGCATGAGAGTAAGCACAGGAGGGTCCAGTTTCAGAAAAGAAAGGCAGTACGTTAGTTACCGCGAATGCGTAATCAAATTTCACAAGCTCTGGCTGGGGTGGTCCGAAAATGACTTTATTTCAGATATGAATGAAACAGAAACACCTAGTGGTAATGCGACAAATTTTATTTCGGGGTTCAGCTCGGTCACGTGTCACGTACCATGTCAAAAGACACTTTTGTCTCTTTTCCTTTACACCTTAGAAGCCGCGCCATGTAATGAATATAACTGCAGTGAAGCTGGCTCAGTCGCGTCGAAATTATGCCAGCAGACTCGTCTTACTTTCCTGGTTCCATATCGCCGTTATGAGGGAGGCAGCCTTCTTGCCACGGCGAAGTCGTCAAATTCTTCTATTCTCCGGAGCCGCGGAACAGGCTCCGAGGATGGAGTACGTCTGGAACCCTGGGGGCGCTGTGTGACTTTGCCGGGGGGGGGGGGGGGGGGGGGGGGGGGGACTCGTTTGTGAATCCCGCCATTCAGCGAGGCTTCGGCCAGCGCGCGCGTCACTCGCGCAGTGATGGCGCCCGCAGCGGGCCAGTAACCGGAACGGCTTCCCCTCGCCCGCAGATGGCAACTCGAAGGTTTTGGCGGACCTGGTGAGTCAGGCGAGCAGCTGGTGCAGCCAGGCCAAGACGCCGCTGCTGGTGCCGCTGACGTCCTGGCTCAGCCTGGCGCTACCGCCGCAGGTGCTCTCGCTCACACTGTCGGCGCCCATACGGCAGTTGGTAGCCGCGCCGGACAGCCAGCACGTGTTCTGCGCCACCGAGGCGGACGACAAGCTGGTCTCCGTCTACCACCTCACCTCAAAGAAGCTGGTCCGCCAGATGTCCGGTGCGTACAGTGGGTTGAGCACGCGAGGCCGTAAAACTGCGAAGGTTCAAGTTTTGTGGCCTCCGCTTCTTCTGTAGCGGGCGCCAGAATCATTCTTTTATTTTAATGTTCCTTAATTTCGACTTAGCCCGCGCGTCTCCGTCGAGCGGGCACCTGTGTAGGCCACTTTTTGACGAAGCTAACTTTTATCGCATACAAATTAGCTTCGTCAGTGAATGTGTCATAACTCTTCTTGTATCCTACAGATACAAGCTAACTGCCCTAAGCAGTATGTGCGCGCTTGCGTGACGGCGCTCGTTGAATTACTTCGCACTGCTATGCAGATTATGCTTTCAGACTCATCAAAAGAAAGTAAAGTAATCCACTCGTCCACAGTGTAATGGAATAAACTATTGAGGAACCTAACATGAGCCTCTAAGTAGGAAAGGAGCTGCATACTACTTCGGCTTTTATCCAAGCAGCATTTTCCAGGGCTTCCTGCAGAACAGGGCTGAGCCGCACTGTCAGCTCCTATTTCTGCTCGTTTGCGATTGCACCCAGGGGCGAGAGACTATACTGTGCATTAATCGCAGTACTGACATTAGTAGCAAATGACACAAAACCTGACGATTTGCTGTCTTACGCATGCAATGCAAACCAGATCAGAAAAAGACTCTGACATGGAGCTGTTTTCGCGTCTCTGTAGGTGAACAAATTATATATAGTCTCAAGAGAACAATTCTCTTATAACCCCCTTTATGGCAGCAGGGGGTAGTTCGCCGGTTTTCAACCATATGTAGTTGCCTGTGTAGTTTATGGAAGATCTCGTCTCTGAATCCGTGGTAACTAGTTCAAGGTTTCGTAGGCTTAACTGGCTGCCGTGCAATTAATTCTCCCCAGCGTTAAACAATGCCACTCTTAGCGGCATGCAGAAATTCATTGTGGAACTACCAAAACTCACCTCCTCTGTGACAATGCACGTGCGCCGCAGTGCAGTGGTGCAATGGAATGCCGAGGCCTACGCCGTCGTCTGAGTGACTTCCGGCAACGCGTGCTCAAGTGCCGCTTCTCTGTGCTTGTTATATGTGAGCCCAACATGCCGTCTTCTTTCCGCCTTTTTGGGTATGTGCTGCTGTGGTTTCGCGAACAAGACAAAACAAGCAAAGTATTAGTTTGCATACGCCAAGACATTGCGCACGTCCGCCAAGTTCTACAGCCGCGCAACACAAACCATTACATCTGCTTAACAGTCACGCCAAAAGGACGGGTCTTGTATATATAATCGTTGGCTACATTCCACCTAGAGGTGCCATTGATGCATCGTACCTATATTCAGCTATCCAGAGTTGCACAGCTCATCATATAGTAGTGGTCGATTTTAATGCTCACCACCCTCAGTGGGAAGGTGCTGTTATGAATAACCGGGGCAGGAACCTGTTTGACTGTATGCACTTCCAGAATTTCGTCAATATCAACGATGGTTCATCTACGTTTCTGCGTGGCACGTCGTACAGCAGCTGCTTGGATCTGGCGTTTGTGTCAGCAAGTCTCCAGTCTTATGTCAGCTGGTGCAGTGACGTGGAAACACATGGGAGTGACCACATTCCAACGTATGTATGCGTCAAGTGGTACGCACCTATTACTTCGTCTCGCGCGTGAGATATACAGACTGGCCTGCCTTTAGGATGTCCGTGGAGACTTCCTGTGTGGACCTCACGTAACCGTCTACAATAGAAGACCTAATTACGTCCCCTCTCGGTGAGACAACGTGGTATATATGTGCGCCTACGCTAGGATCTACTATTGACGTGGAATTCGAAAGACTACGCGCAGTCCGTCAGCGCCGTAAGGAAATACACAAGAACTAAACCCACGTGTGATCTCGCCCTTTGTCGCCGAGCTCAACGACAAATAAAGTGCCACCTCGCGAGATTAGGCAGACAAACAATTCTATTCATCGCTGGACCCTCGCAAACCGCTGTCGCGCATTTGGCATGTAACCAGGAGCTTGCGTTGACCCCCACAAGAACGGTATCCATTCCATGCCCTGTCCCTTTACCAATGCCGTAATAATGTGGAGGTTGCAGAAGAATTCTGAAAAATGGTTGTGCGCACAACTCCGGTAGCGTAAAACAGTTTGGACGCTTTTGTGCCACCTTCACCAGACGACCACTACGACATGCTATTCACGATGCCTGAACTAGAAGCTGCTCTTTGCTCGTTTAGGCGTCCATCTACACCTGGTCCTGACGGGATTTCGTACGCGTCTCTCTCTCACCTTGGCATGGAAAACCGAACTGCGCTGCTCAGTTACTACAATGATACATGGGGCTTCCGGAATTTTTCCACAACACTGGAAGATCAGCCGCCTGGTTGCTCTTCTGAAGCCTGGAAAGCCTCCTCATGAGCTTACCTCATACCAGCCAGTTGCACTAGCAAGCTTCGTCGGTAAGGTTATGGAGCGAATGGTGCTGGCGCGGCTCGAATGGTTTTTAGAGCAGAATGCTCTCTATACGGACATGTTGACCGGGTTCTGGCGGGGGCGTTCTTCGATTGACAGCGTAATCGGCCTCATATCGACAGTGGAACATGAAAAACGTAGTCGCCGACTCGTCGCTGCTGTCTTCTTAGACATCAAAGGGGCCTACGATACCGTACTTCATGACGCCATTCTCGATGCCCTTGACGACATGGGCGTTGGCGGTCGGATGTACCCGTGGATTGTGAGCTACCTCAACGGCCGATCCGTTTACATGTCTACACCTGATGGAGAGACTACCCATCATCAGGTTTGCCGTGGAGTTCCTCAGGGAGGAGTTCTCAGCCCAACCCTATTTAACGTGGCGTTGATTGGACTGGTGAGTGAACTTTCCACTCACATTCACATCAGTGCCTATGCTGATGATATCTGCATCAGGGCTTCGGGTTTGACACGTCCGCAAATGCGCGCGAGATTACAACGTGTGTCATCTACTTCAAGTTACCTACGGCGTCAGGGTTTGCACTTAACAGCTGAAAAATGTGCTGTGGTCGCAATCACGCGCAAGTCTGTCTGCCTCTACCCGGTAACACTTCAAGGGGTCGCAGTACTATTTTTGGGCATTATCATTGACCGCGTTCTGTCATGGTCGAGGCATATAAATATTCTAAAGAAAATACTCACCTTTTTGTGCCATGTCCTTCGCTTCGTAACAGGCATTAAATGGGACCCAACGGCGCGCTCCTTGCTAAGACTTTGCTGTCTTTATAGGCTACATTCGTTACAGCCTTCATGTACTTTCTACCATGAGCATTTCCTGCTTGCGGACATTAGAGAGTGTTCAAGCACAGGTGCTCAAGATATTCCTCGGATTACCAGGTTGTGCCTCGAACAAAGGCGCGATTCAGGAATCTCGTACGTGCCCAATATCGATCTAGTTGTCACACGAACCACTTCGTGTATATTTACGCGCGCTTACACGGCACCACTGTCACCCGCTGACGAAAATTTTTTTATGCGCGACCGGACAGCAGTTTTGCACGTGCACTGCGCTACCATCAATCCGAATTGCCATCAGACTATGCCCTGCCGCATCATCCCTTGCAGCCACCATGGGTGATGGCTCAGCCTTCAGTATGCCTGCATGTCCCTGGCATACTAAGGAAATCTAACCGGACTGAAGCAACTGGGGGGGGGGGGGGGGGGGGGGGGAGCTCTTGCCTACATCTCGCCAGAATACCAAAACTGTGTGCACGTATACACTGATGGATCTGTGTCACCAAAGGCATCGACTGCAGCTTTGGTAATCTTCGCTCAGCAGACTACCCGGATATTCATTTTAGGACACAATTCTACTTCACCCTCTTCAGAGCTTGCGGGCCTTCGAGAGACTATTCGCCACATCTGCGGAGAAGCGCCTCAGGAGTGGTGCGTTTTCACAGACTCTAAACCTGCGCTACAAATTTTGGGATGCTTCCTACGCCACACCGCCTACCAGGCTCTGGCTCTTGATATCACTAGACTCCTGTGATCTGCTCAGGAAAAAGACCGCCGTATAGTGTTGCAGTGGATCCCTGGACACTGCGGACTCGATGAAAATGAGGCCGCCGACGCGAAGCAAGGGGCGCCTTCAGCAGTGGCCTGCGCACAGCTGTGCCGTTGTCTAGACCGGACACCACTTGTCTCCTTTCGTGATCTATGAGGAGTGCGGCGGCTAGATACTGGACCCTGCCAGACACTCGACACATCCGCCTTGAACGGCTAGATCCGGCGATAGCCTTTTCTGTTCCACGTGGAATACCACGCCCTATTGTGTGCATAATTCATAGGTTACGTTTAAACGTCGCCTTCACGTGCAAGTACTTGCACTTAATTGGACAAGCGCGTACTCCCCGGACTGTACCACATGTGACGTGCTAGAGACTGTAGAGCATGTTTTAGTGGCGTGCCCAGAATTTGCACGAGAAAGACTCATGCTAGCATCTGCTTTCAAGTCTCTTGACACCAGGCCCCTCTCGGAGGTTTTGATCCTCGGCGCTTCCTCAAAAACTCTACAGGCAACGCGAGGGCTCTCACGCTTTTTAAGCGATACGGCCTTGATTCGCGTTTGTGATGTTAGAAAGTGTTTCTTGTCTTTTTTGTCTTTTTTCATCTGCCTCCTCCCATCTTCATCATCCCCATTGTGACCCTATTTTTTCTCCTCTTCCAGTTCTCCAGTACAGAGTAGCAAACCAGATATTCATTTTTCTGGCCAACCTCTCTGCCTTTCCCGTCAATAAACCCTCTCTCTCCTCTTCATCCTCCCAGCG
>NC_135497.1:219367634-219398279 GCF_052857255.1 Amblyomma americanum
GAACTTCACAACAAGGCTCCAAAGCTGTTGGGGCCGATTATGGGTCAGTGCGGCGTTTTGACGCGATTTCCGCGTTGCTTGGCAGGGTTAACGCGGTCATGTGTGCTTATGGCTGGAAAATAGGCATTGCTGGCTGCAGCGCTAGTGGATCAAAGTTGAGGCTGACCAATCAACAGCACGAAAGACAGAGGGCAAGGGGGAAAGGACGGCCGTGCTGCCACCAATTACGGAAGGACCGGGAGGAAGGAAGGGATCGAAGGGTCGCGTGTCACATGCATCTGTTTCAGGGGCCGGAGGCTACTCGCTCACAGAAACAATTAAGAGGAAATGGAAACGGGCAGCGTGTTGTAACAGACACGCGCACGGCCATCTCCAGGTCTCGGAGTAAAGACAGGCCACCATAATGGGGCGGCGGCGCTCAGTAGTGACATTTGGGCGGGCGGTATTTCCGGAAGCTACTTCCGCTTCCGTTTTGTTTCGGTAAGTATATTTCGCCCCGCTTGTTCTGGACTCGGCTCAACTACGGGATTCGTGGCGCAAGAAGCTAACGACAGACGGCGCCTGCACGTCCGCGCCAAGGGTTGTGGGCGGGCACCTTTATTCGGTTTTAGTGAGCCTATAGCTATAGTAGTGCCCTCTCGTGCTCGCCAACAAAAATAGACGCAGTGGTTGCGTACACTGACAAGCCGTGCCTCCCCTGTAACGACCAGCTTCTACCCTCCTCCAGGACGCCGCCATCCAGAGCATATCTGCCCTCCTCCCCAGATTGGATCTAATATATTTTACACAAACGGGCGGCCGCTTTGTGTGTTAAAAGGCTTAGCGGCTGCAGCCACTAAGATTTAGGGTGTCCGTTTTTTTTTGTTTTTCCCTTAAAGTAGGCCTACGGGCTTAGTTACAGTGAAAATGGCCGGGAAACGCCACTGCGCAACGTGGATAATTAACTAAAATGATTTTGTGCAAGCAGTTTCGGTCTCTGTCGCGCCTGCGTTGAAGTGTATACAGTCGACCGGCCAACCTGGTCTACCACATTGCTGATGACGTCGGCGCCTCCGGCAAGCACTGGTTGTTTTCTGTAAACAACCAGTGGGTTCGGGGATGTCACAATAATTTGGGCAAGTGCACCTTGACGTTATTAACGAACTGCAGCGGAGAGGAAGCAACGACAACGAAGGAACACACAGACAAGGACGATGCTGCCAACTACAGTGCAGCATCGTCCTTGTTGCTTTTCTGCTGCAGTTTGTTAATAATGTACCCACTAGCTCAGCAATCCACCGTACTAGCGTTCACTTTGACGTCACTCGATGCTGGTGGACAGCATTCAAAATTATCTCCTTACGCATCTCTTTACGCCCGTGAAACAAATCATATCTCTTGTTCTGTTAGAAATTTTGTGTGTACTCTTTAAAGACGATGAAGATGGAATAAGTTGAAGTAGACAATTTTGGCCTCGTACGCAATCTCCGCAGGTACAAATGAAGAGATTTAACTGCAAAGTCAGTCCGGTCCCAAAAAGTTGATGCTAAAATTCATCAAGAATTTATGATGTCAGTCCGGTATAAAGAAAATGCAAAACTCCTTAAGAATTTATTATGTCGGGCTGATGCAAAAACACATGTGTGGACTTTGTGATTATTTTCTGATGACTAACCACGATTATGTCGTAATGAATGAGAAATTCAATATCCATTTTGTAAGGGCAGGACAGTTTATCTCGGTCATACATGGTAAAATTACTTTTGAAAAGTAGTTAAGTAACATTACTAATTACTTTCCTAGAAATCTCGAAAAAGTAACTAAATCACACTACAAATTACTGCTATCAAAAAGTAATGACATTGCATTACAGTGACTTGCCGAAAGTAATGAAAATTACTTTTAAATCACTTTTTAATTTCGACGCAGAAAAGTTGCACATTGGAAATAGTTGCTACAAAATTTTCAGTATTCTTTGCTTGAATCGCCACACAGATTAAAAGTGGGCTTAGGAAATTCTGCCCCTCTTTTGAAGAAAGGTAGCCCTAGTCCATTGAACAGCCGCTTTGCTGACGTAGATGAAGTCAGCTTACTCGCAAAATACGGCATCACTCTTCAATCAGAAGTGCCTGTTTAAATGCGTATTATGGTCCCACCCTTCTGATTTTGAAGAATTTGTCGTCCGCGTAAACAGCGGGACTGAATCGGCTGCTTATTCACGCTCATCGTCTTCCAGAAGTATACGCCGGAGAGCAGACAAGCTGCCAATTCTTCTGTTCAGTTTACTGTTTCTTAGGCACGTTGGCGGACATAAATTGCATGTAGCGGCGACGTTGTTGCCTATGCTTATGTGTCCCTTGAGTTTTTTTTTTTTTGAAAGCGAAATTTATTGCCCCAGGGCATCAATGATGGGTGAAAGTGTGATGAATGATCTAAATGAATGGAAAAAGGTTAGCTGATTTGATGAAGTCCAGTAGAGAACGATGGTACGGTCCCTGCGTCCAGGCAATGTATGAAGAAGGGTTGCTTGGTGAAGAACCTGCTACCATCAGGTGCCGGATCCTTGTAGGCTTGAGAGCTGGGCAGTCAGACAGTAAGTGATGAATGATCTAAATGAATGGAAAAAGGTTAGCTGATTTGATGAAGTCCAGTAGAGAACGATGGTACGGTCCCTGCGTCCAGGCAATGTATGAAGAAGGGTTGCTTGGTGAAAGACCTGCTACCATCAGGTGCCGGATCCTTGTAGGCTTAAGAGCTGGGCAGTCACACAGTAAGTGATGAATGTCGGCCTCAATGTCCTCGTGTTTACATACCGGACACCCTGGCCGAGGAAACAATTCTCGGTACTGAGGCCACTTCCGAGTGATGGCTGGTGTGAGGGCAACCCCGACCCGGATCCTCCTAAGCGCAACCTCCTCTGCTCGGGTAAGACCGCAGGGGAGGGTTACCGCACACGGAGGGATGAGAGCACGTGTGCGGCGCCGGAGGAGTTCCTTTCTTGATGAAAGGAGGGTAAAATTGTCCAAATGAAGGAGCCGAGGCATGCCCCTTGAGTTAAAAATAGGGTTTCAAATCCGGCCGCAGAGCTAGTTTTCTCGAAAACTCACTACCAACTTTGTTAGACGTCAATTGATACTTCTTGTCAGTGTTGCGACGTTACAATATGCATGAAGCAGTCTAGAGGGAAATACTCTTTTAAGCACTCGCAGTGCGTCTGCGGGTAGGTGCAATACGGCATGCCATGGTCATGGAGCTCTCCTGGTGGCCCTGCGGCCCGTTTGCGTTTGCGACCGTACGCAGTGCTGGAAGATGAGTAGCAGTCATAGGACTGCTCCGCGGACTCTTCACCAAGGTGGTGGTGATGTCCGCGCGCGACGCTTCGCCGGTGTGATGGCTGTTGTTGGTCACGCGTTTTTAAGGCGAAAACCTTATATGGCCCATTAGAGCTGCGAAACCGGGCGGCGTTGTCGGTATCCAGGAAAATTGGTCCACAAAACTCCCATTAGCGTCATCAGCAAGGAAAAAAAAAGTACCAAGGGTGCGGAGAACTGAATCAAGGACCTGCAGATTGCGAGGCGATCACGCAGCCCATGGGGCACAAAAAAGCGTTGCTTCTTCGCGAATGAAGATGAATTTAGTGTATGCGTTTCCTGTGCTGATGAGTAGATGTGTCATTAAAAGGGAAGGAAAAATATGAATAAAAAAAGAGAGTTTAAGCCCGTAAGTGGCCTTAAGTGCCCTCCGTAATTTATTCTGGCTTTGTAGACGTGCTCAACCTCGCAAACGCGAGGCCAAAGCATGACAGATATAAGGAGATGCACGGACTGATTACTCATCAAAAGTAATTTCGCTACTAATTAATTACTTTTGTCGTGAAATTACAGCTTCAAAGTAATTCGTTGCATTACTAAATTACCAGCCTAGAAAAGTTATCAATTGCATTACAAATTACCAACAAAACTTAATTACTGTAGTTTAATTACTGCCATGTCTGATCTCTGTATAGTTAATTCACATCATACCCGCTAATGGGCACCTCTACGCGATGTGGAATAAATTTGGTTGGCTTGAATTTCGGGGCTGCATGACGGCTTCAGACGTGGTTTAGAAAAATGTTGGCTGCCAGCACCGTGCATTCGTAAGTATGCGCGTGGAGCTCCCCGAAGTCCACGCCGGAACGAACCGGCGGAAGTGCTCGGGCAAGGGTGACGACGAAGGGGCGCACCGCCTCGAGCGGCGGCCGCAAGCTCCGGCAGCTACACGCGGTCGATTGCGAAGACGCTGCAAATCCAAGGCGGACGCGATAAGGCACAGCCGGCGCTGCCCTCTGCGCGTGTAGGGAGCGCTACAAGGCGGCATCGGCGGCGCGTCCTTCGGACTGCGTGTGCAGCGTGCGCCAAGTGCGGAGCCCCCGCCGTCTGAACGCGCAGCGAGGTCTGGTCGAGAAGAGTGGCGGGCGGCTTGAGGCGTTGCACATTTCTGACGTTGTCTTGGTTTGCAGCGCAGCGCTTTCCCGCTCGGTGTTTGTTTATTTTCCGCTCGCTCGCTGTCAGACGATTTTCTTTTTTTTTTTTTTGGCGAGGGGGCTCTTGTCTCGTTCGGGGCTATGTTGAGAGGCTGTAGACTCTTACTGGGGAAAAGAAGTGAGAGGGGGGTCGTTTTCGTTTCTTCCTTTGTGTAACCTCGGTGAGCTGGTGGCAGAGGCTGTTCTCCGCATTTCACTCCGCCTCCCGAAATTCTTTCAAGAGCATCCCTCCGACTCGCTCGGCGTCCCTCCAAATGGACAGAATCTGATTCGGGGAAGTTCGGCGAAAGGAAATAGGTCGCGCCAAGCACAAGGGCTAGACGCCAATTGAGGTTGTCTCCAGAAGTGGCGCCGACGCGGCTGGGCTCAGGAGCGGAGAAGGCACGGGGAGATAGTAACGGAAGAAAAGGCACATTGGCGCGGCACCGTGCACCGGCGTTTTCTTTTTCTCTCTGGCCTTTGCCCCCTTTTTATATCACCTGTCAGGTATCCCGGTTTTCTCTTTTCCTTCTGTGGTATACTTAGGCTTCAGGCAGAAAGAAACTGTGCATCTCTCTGGAGTCAGACTGTAGTTTCAACAGCTCATAATCGATGCCGTGTTCTGTCGCGCCACGTCAAAGCTAAGGCGAAGAATACAGGCAAACGCAGCTGGCGAGTCTTTGCTGCCTCCTCGGCGCTCACACGTACCCCTCTCGTTTATCGTTAGCGTCGACTGGTGCTGGCGAGCTGAGAAGTGTGCGTTGTTTACGAGTGTCAGCACGGAGAAACGGTGGCGTACTGTGTCACGGAACCGCCATCCAAACTAAACAAAACCTTAGCAGATTTTTCTTAGTGCGTCAAAATTTGCGCCCTTGATCGTTCTTTGCGAGTCCCTTGCGGCGGCTGAATGTCCCGCAGCATGCTTCAGTGAGGCTTCTGGAACTATTTGCTTCGCTGTTTCATTATACGCTGCCACGTTAAGGCAATGTGTGGCGTGACACTGCTTTCTCGTTATTAGTGAGCCGTCACACACATAACGGTGAGTTTGGTGAAAAGGCATATTTATTATTATTATTTTTCTCTTGAGGCGACCCGACAAGCTCTTTTTTCCTCGTGCCTTCGATGGATGTTTATCGATTTGGCCGGTCATGTTGTAGGGTGAAGTTCACTTTGCTGAGCTTTTGTTCTGATTTCCAGTTTTAACTTTCGGTTGGGCGCACCCTTTGTGCCTCCCAGTGATTAGACTGGTCCTTTATGCGCTATTATTTCCCTGGTAGAGATTGGGCCTGTCTGGTTTCCCGTCCGTTCTCACATAGTTTCAACGAAGTGCAACGACAGCTACTGCTCTGCAGAGACAGGTTTCTTTCTCTTTTTTCTTTTATCGCGCCGAACAAGAGATGCAACCGTCGCAAGGCTGTTCAGTTTTCAAACATTACACCTATGTATTGTGTTTTGGATCGCTCGTGTTTGTCGGAACGAGCTTAAGATTTAAGTGCGGCGATGAAACGAGTAGAAGGTTATTTTGGCGGTTGTCTTTAGCGGATTAGAGAATTTCATTCGTTGAGTGATCTGCCACTTAATTCAGTCAACCTTCTTTCAACCCGCGGGGGTGTGTGAATCACACCAAGTTAAAAAAAAAAGCCAAGAAATAGACCTTCCATGGTATTCGCTTTCTTCCTTGTCGAAAAAAGTGACGGCGAAATATCTCTATTTCTCGTGATTCTCCGACCAATCGAATGTCCTGTTCTCCTTATTCGAGTCGGACATGCGGTGTCCATGACGTCATGGCCACGTACCCACCATTGCGCAAGCACTTTAGTCCGAAATCATTTATAATAATTGAACTTGACTTGGGCTCAGCTTTTCTTACATGTACGCTAATAAACCTTTCTGGGGTCACTCGGGTAATGTCCCACTGCGAGTTTGAGGTACCGAGGAAATAAGTGGTTGATTAGTGGTCACCAAGAGCGCTGTCGTGATAACAGGAAATATATTGCCGAAGACCTCTCCAACGAGTCATAACACGTTTATATCATAATATCAAAGCAGGAGAGGCAGGCGAAGCTCACGGGCGAATTGTCGTTAGAGGAATCTGGATTCGTTGACCGTACAGCCCCCAGGCTACCCATGCTTCCGGCAACCTACCAGGGCACCTATAGTCTTCGTTGTGCAGTAAAATGTTTCACAAACTCACACGCATTGAGCGACGGAAGACCATCCTGCCGGCGGTAGTCCTGCCATCCAGCTGAAGAAACTTTTCATCTTCGACGCTTCTACATGAGATTTTACGTGATAGCTGCACTTTCTCTGAGACAGACGGCGTCACCGTTGGTGTCGTCATACTTCGTAACCGAAAATTCCCGTCTTCGTACTCAGGCACTTGCGTACCTCGATTGCAATCAAAAGCGTGCAGCATATCAACCGGCTGTATTAATTGCTAAGTAATCACCTATTGTGATTCTCGATTGGAGGAGGTACATCACCTACTGGCCTTGCTTGGCTGATGCCGGCTTTTGCTGCGAAAGCGCGCTTCATGATTGGCTGGCTCGGTGCAGCAAATCGGCAGTCATAATTCGGCTTTCCCTTGGTCATAGTTAACCAGGTCTAACGCGCCGGCCGGGCACGCGGCGTTCATATGTGACATGTTTTCGTTAAACGTTTCTGGCAGGCTGGCTGGTCTAGATACATGATTAAGAAGCAAGGAAATTCGTGTATCAGTTGCTGGCCCATGCTGTTGCGCGACATTGAGATTATATATCTGGTCCCCTGACGTTGCGAAGAAGTGTTTTTTTTTATCTTTATTTTTGTTAACCAGCGTGCCTCAAGAGCGCAAGCGCCAGGAGCTGTACAGATATTATGCTTATTTTTACAAAACCCTTCAGCTGATAGCCAGCGCCGCTCTGGGTGTCTTTCTTCGCCTGTGTCGCTAAAAAGAAAATTTTCTGCTCTCGCGCTGTTCCCGTTCATAATGAAGTGTTTTCATTAATACCGCGCTATGTTCTTCACTACGCTTGGTGAAGTTACATTTGCTGTTGTAGCGTTGGACAGTGCTCTAAAGGCTGCATCAGACAGACGATTTTTCATTGATGACTAAAGTTCGTTAACCATAATTATCTTAAGAATTAACGTGAGAAAATGTTCATGCTGTGGGTCTGTGCTAACCATCGGAAGGGCTTTATAAACAGCACTTCTGACTTCTCGTGTGGGACACTGGTCTTGGGTGCCGCCTCCCGTCGCCAATTTCGCCGGCCTCAGTCTTCCATCTCGATGAGCGGATGCCCATCACAGGTACGGGGGAGGGTTTGGTTGCAGTAGTCCCCCTTGTTGAAGCCGCAGGTAAACGCGAACAAATCCGCCTCGTGGATCCAACCTTCTTGGCCGTCTAAGTGAGGAGGTGCTGCTGCGGAGAATTCGAGTGGAGGCTGTGCTGACCCCTGCGGTCAGCGCACCCTGGGCATCAAGATCGCAGACCTCTCCATTGACATGTACTTTCTGCCCCGCTTCGGCCACTGAGGCAGCTGTAGAACATTTCTTTTTGTTGGGGGGGGGGGGGGGGGGTGACTTTGTGCAGTTCGTGACCGACATGTATACGCAATCGGGGCTGCCAGCCAAGCCGCCCGCCAGACACAAGCATCTGGACACATGGGCCTCAACATTGGGCCCTGTTGGCATTCATTGGTGAAACGAGCATGTACTCTTTTCTTTAAATTTATGCCACAGCCCAAATTTGCGCGATGAAAAAAAGAATGCAGAGGCAGCGCTGCACTTGAGCGAGTATGCTTCGTTTCGATCGCCAGTATTGCAAAAAAAAAAGACAGAAACAAAAAAGCGTGTGTCGGTGTGTTATACTGGCACCTATCAGCAACGTTTCTGTCATACTTAGAACACCAGCAGTTTCTTCGAAGGGAGAAGTAGCGGTGTCACCAACACTGGTTGCCGTAAGTGGCGCGCTTAAGCCAGCACCGATACAGATAGTGAAAGGACGACTGGTTTTCCTCTGATAAAAAAATAAATGAATAAGGGTTTCTAATCTCGTCGACTAAAACGGTATTACTTTACTTCGGAGTTTGCTTTTTCTCAACACCCCAGGTGGTTGAAAGTTACCCGTTAGCCCCGCCTTACGCCCTGTCTCGTCGACCGCGGGGTTGCTTTGGCGAATAAAAAAAAGGTTCATAAACCGTGTGATCTTTGACCGTTTCATCTTTTTGAGCAGGCTGCCTGGCCGTTGTGTTCCGGTCGCTTGGCGCTGACCGCGGCAGAGAAAGGAGTAACGGGATTGTGTAGCGCTGTAGGCGAACACGTCGCATTGTCCAGGGAAGTTCCCCGGGCGTCGACGACAGCCACGCGTGCGTCCTGGCCGCTCGTCCGCGTGGGAAGACGAGCACCGGCCCAGCGAATGATTAATGCACTGCTCGGCTGGGGAGGACAGACCCTTGCGAGCGTTGTGGGGCCACCGCGGGACGCGCGGAAATGGGCGCGCGCGCCTCCCGCCAGTTCCCGCGAGGGCGGGAAATTAGTCCTCCGGGAGATGGCGAAAATGAAATCGCAGCGTGGCCCGCCGGGCGCATAGCGTGTGAGCGCGATAGCCGTGGTATATTTCCAGGCTGCCTCGACTCGGCCGGTTTATTGTGCCGCGCGCACGCGCGCCGCGGAAGGTCCCGTTTCTGTCTCCATCACGTTATCACGGTTGCGGGATGAGTGGCTGCAGTTTATGACAGTGCACTCGTTAGCTTTCGAAACACGCGCGCTCGCGGCTTCTGACGATTTCATAAATGGATTCGGCGCACAGTTTGTTTAGGTAACGGATTTAAGGAAGTACAGAGTCGGTTCTTTTGCCCCCCACTCCCAACCCTCCCCTTTCCCCTTTTCCTTGCCGTCTCGGATTGGTTCACGAAAACCGAGACTCGCCCTGGGCGTTTGTGGGATCGGCGCATGTTCTCAGAGTCTTGCCATGAGTGGTTCGCAAACGCAAGGGCGCGCACTCTGAAAATTGCATTGCACCCGCGGTCTCCGCGTCCGTGCCCATTCGGCAGCTACCGTCAGCGTCCTTCGGCACCCTTTGGAACCTAATTACGAAGATTGCCGGAGCACGAATCTTTGCGGCCGACGCTGAATGAAGCCCAATAGTAAACACGCTCTAGCCATGCGCCTTTGCGCCCGGAGCCGGAAGAAGCGACATGCCCTGGCAGCTACAGGTTTACCGTGCACAGGGGACCGCTGTTTGCTCGTCTCCTGATTCGCACTGTGCTTCAACACTGGCAGACAAGTGTCCGGGAGAACCGCTGAGGGCCCTCCAGGACTGCGCTTATTTCTAAGCGCGCAACTGCTGAGACTTCCTCTCTTCCAGCGCTCCTCGCTCGCAAACAGCGCGCTCTCGGCGCCTTCTCCAAACTCAGGTCCGTTCTCGGCGCGCAAGACTCGGTCAGAGCATTGTTTGGCCCTTGGAATACTGAATACTCTGCCGCGGGGCGAAAGCCTGTTGACTGTGGCCGTCGTTTGTGTGTACTTGCAATTTTGTAGCAAGGGAACAATTGCGGGAGCCTTGGCTGTTGATGCTGAAGAGGCTAAGGATGGTAAGGATACCAAGTTAGGAATTAGTAGTCCTCGTTGCTGAATACAGGAGTGTCAGCTGACCTCCGTAGAGAGGGAGGGAGAAAAATTAGTGCGTACGAAGACTGTGCTCCTCCGAAGGCATTGTTGGATGTTTGGTCGATTTTCGGAGGAGTTTATATTGGGTGTTTCAGCGAACACTTTCAAAAATTCCTAAAACCGGGGTGATTGAAATAGAAATAGCTTCTTTACGTGAACGAAGTGTCAGCCGTGGCGAATGTCTGTTACTATTAAAAAAATTCTTATTAGCTAGATACTTAGCCGACATTTATTATTTACTTTTTAATTAGCTCACTGTGGTGGTTAATGACAGTAGTGATTTCGTAGCCACGGACAAGACGATGTCGTGTCAGTTCTTTAAAAAAAGTAAAAACTCATTTTCTAAAGCTCTGCAGCGCGAGGGAATGGGGTGCCTTCTTTCGGCACAAAACCGAAACTGAGCGCATGAGGCGCTGCAAACGCAGCGTCCGCTGGTGACGTGTTGCAATGCGTACGGCGCCCATTTCCAGCTGCCTGCACTCTTGCACCACGTCGTGCACATTTCTTGCTTCGCCGCTTGGCGAAAGGAAAAATTAAAATCATCGCTATGGCCGCGTGGTCGTTATTTTGGGGAGCACCGAAGCAAAAGAAAGCGCATTCTGTGAAAAATGTTTTTTTTTGGTGATAAGTGTGGCACCCCTGCGCGCTCGAATCACGTATAGTTCACGAGTCACGAAGTACTACGTATAGTATGTTGACTTCTTTGCTAGGAAGAGCAGTTTACGTATCAGTAATTAACGCACGAACAGTCGTGTTTACTCTAGTGGTTGCAACGTGAAATACTATCACTGTGAAAAAAAAAATAGCATTGAAGTTAAGTGGTTGGGCCGTAAGACAAAAACGTACGGAACGAATTGTGAAAGCGACGTATGCTTCACAAGAACGAAGTCTGGGATTGGGGAGAGGAAAAAAGTGACCGCGGCCGAATTCTAAAAAGAGTTGGAGGGCCTCGATCACGTAGACAGCATGATGAAGGCAGCGATGTAAGTTCAGCTGAACTGTCACGGAAACCAGAACATGACATTTTTTTTCGGGTAATATTTGTGGAAGGTTTTGAGTTCACGGTTGCTTGTCAGTGTCCTTACGTGCCGTACAAAAAATCCTCAAAGGCAACTGCAGAGGTATTATAATTCGGCGAGCGCAAAGGGATCGAGTGTGTAAAGGTAGCACGTAAATCTTAGGATGTCTTCTTGTGTTAGTATTTGAAATGTTGACGTAAGCGCGGAATAAACCTCCAGCGGCGTTCAGGCTAATCCGCAGCGTCATCATCGGGCTAGCATTTACAACGCAGAAACGTTTGCTCTAAAAAAACCATAACCATCGAATATAAAGCCTTCCAGAGCGTTGTTTGGCGGTGTCGGACGACGCGCGGCAGGATGTGGGCGAAATGAGCGGAAATGTGAAATCTCACAAAGAGTGACGCCATCAGGTGTTTTGTTTTAAAGCGAAACAATCTCCAGGCATAACGCAGGGTACCTGGTTTTTTTCGCGCACCGCGCTGTTCCCGATGTAGCGCATGCTATTTCCGGCCAGACTTCAGAGCATGTCGAACGTGTCCGCTGCTGCATCCCGTCGTTGCTGCTCTGGTTTGTGGTCATGTTTCTTTCACATCTCTTTCCATATGCTGTGCATATGCTGTGCCTTTTCGCACACCTCACGCTGCGAGCGTTGGACTTCCCTGGCGTGCCAATCTTGTGTCACGCCGCGCTCTGAGCTGCTCGCGACTGCCTATTAAGCGACAGCTTTAAGGGCCCCGTGTCGCAGAAAAGCCTGTGTCGTCGGCGTCTGCCTTGAGCGAAAAATGGTGCAGTATATACACATCTCGGTGGACACCTGAACCGCACCTTGAGAGAAGGGATTTTCCTTCCCTTACGGCGCAGTACGGGTGTCCAGCGAGAATTGCGAGACAGGCGTCATTTCCTTTCCTTAAAACCAATTGTTCATTTCATTTTCCTTCCCTTACGGCCCGGTTCGGGTGTCCACCGAGATATGTGAGACAGGCGTCCTTTCCTTAAATTGTCCAGTGGGCATGCGTTGCTCCGAACGGGCGAAATAAAACAGGAACCTTTGGGCATAATACAATGGAATTGTAGAGGCTTTCGCGACCGCGCGAAACGAGCACACCTACGCCTTTACCTTGAAACATTGGACTTTCATGCCGCCATTGTCGCGCTTCAAGAACCTGGGGCATCGGCCAACATTTCTGGATACAACACTTTTCAGAGGGACCCATCCACCTGTATTCTTGTACATAAGTCGTACACAGCACAGGAGGTAGACCTCGACATAGAGATAACATACTCTTACACTATGGTCACCGTGTCACCTCGGCGACTCTCTGACCCCCCTGTACACATATTGAACATATACTGTCCGCCCAAGATCAAACATATTACTTTCTCAGATATCTTCAGCCTGGCACTGAAGATAGCGGGTCGAGATCCATTTTTGATTGTGGGAGATTTCAATGCCCCCAGCAAATTATGGGGCTACAAAAAGGGGGAGGCGCGAGGTAGAAAGCTATCGGAGCTTATCTCTACGCTAGGCATCACCCTCCAGACCGACCCAGCGCATCCCACACGAATGGGAAACTCTGTGACTCGGGACACGTGTCCTGATCTCACACTTTCCAAACACATCTAATACGTGGAATGGAACAACACGGAAAAGGCACTAGGCAGTGACCACTGCATTATTAACACACTTATTCACACGCGGCCCCTCAAAAAGCCCCTCACACAAGCTCGACTCCCAGACTGGCAGGCTTTCAGAAAGTCCCTGCCCTCAGCCAACCTGATTAAAGATGGATACGATCAGTGGGCCCAAACACTTATGACAACACTCAAGCAACATGAAACACAGATACAGACCACGGAAGACTGCCCGGCAGTGGACAACCATCTATTATATATCTGGGAAGCCCGCCGCAGCCTAACCAAACGTTGGAAAAGACAGAAACATAACAGAATTTACTCAAGCAGCGCATCCTAGATGTCACTCACAAAGCAGCTCAGTATGCCTCGCAGCTTGCTGACGCCAACTGGATAGATCGCTGTAATACGGCTGCCAGACAAATGTCCGGCAAGAACACTTGGAGGCTTTTCCGCAGCCTTATAGACCCCGCGCAGACCCGGGGCGAAACACAGCGCCAATTACAACGAGCACTCCATAATTTCAAGGGCAGCAAAACATAACTTGCAGAGACACTCAGGGACAAGTATCTCTGCTGCAAACAGGACCCTCGCGGTCAGGAGTATCTTTACGCAGGCAAAGATAACCCTGAGTTGAACCAACCGTTCCAATTATTTGATCTCAAGGCAGCCCTGACCAAAATGAGGAGAGGCACTGCGCCTGGACGGGACATGGTCACAGTTAAACTGCTGGCCAATCTCCCTGACCAGGCGTATGAGGCCCTTCTGAAATACATCAACACTATATGGAAGGGCGAGAACCCGCTCCCCCTTGATTGGAAAACAGCCCTAGTAACCTTCATCCTCAAGGCGGGAAAGGAAATCAACACAGACAACTTGAGGCCTATCTTGCTCACCTCGTGTGTGGACAAGCTGATGGAAACCATGGTGCGGGATAGGCTCTCCGAATACTTGGAGCAACGAAACACATTTCCAGACACTATGTTCGGCTTTCGCCCACATAAGTCGGCACAGGACGTACTCCTCCAGCTCAACAGAGACATAATACAACCAGTCGAACACCCACACAATGACAAGGTCGTCCTGGCCTTGGACTTGAAAGGAGCCTTCGACAACATCAAACACAGCGTCATACTGAGACACCTCAATGAAACCAACTGTGGCCGCAACACGTTCAACTATATCAAAGACTTCCTGACCGATCGAGCCGCACTAATCAGAATCCAAGAGGAAGAATCTGGTCCGTATCAAATGGGTACTCGGGGGACACCCGCGGGGACACAAGGCGCGGTGCTATCCCCCCTACTCTTTAATTTGGCGATGCTGCATCTCCCAGACAAGTTGAATGGTATCGAAGGCATACGGCATGCACTGTATGCCGATGATATCACAATCTGGGCCACAGAGGGAAACTTAGGGCGCATGGAGGAATGCCTGCAAACAGCCACTCACGTAGTGGATCGCTACGCAGGGCACTGTGGTCTCCAATGCGCACCCTACAAGTCTGAATTTGTGCACCTTAGGGCATCCCCTAAGGACACTACCCAAATACATCTCTCCTTAACAAGTGGCCCCTTACACGAGGCCAAAGAGATTCGAATACTCGGGCTCTTCATCCATAACCAAAGAAGAGTAGACACAACATTGCACAAACTCCGCAAAGTTGGAGACCAAGTAGGCCGTATGGTCCGTCGCGTCTCCAACAAGAGAGGGGGTTTGCGAAGCAGGGATGCCGTGCGGCTGGCCCATGCTTTCGTAATCAGCCGAATCCTCTATTCGGTCCCTTATCTACCCTTTCGGAAACACGACGAAGACAAAGTTGAGGTAATACTCCGCAAAATGATGAAGAGGGCACTTGACCTTCCTGTGTCCACCTCCAATGCGAGACTTCTTGCATTGGGAGTGGTGAACACTTTTCAGGAACTCAAGGAAGCCCATCTGACAAATCAATACACGAGGCTAGCCCAAACGAAGTCGGGTCGGCACTTGCTAGCCCGCCTTCACATCCAACATGATTTTCACATTCAGGAGCGGGTCCGAGTGCCCGAACTCTGGACACGCGCCGTCAGAGTTCGACCCCTCCCCACTAAGATGGACAAGGAGGATCATAGTGGTCGTCGTCAGGCTAGGGCGGAAGCGTTAGCGCACCACTATGGCAACAAACATGGTGTCTTTTACGTAGATGTAGCGGGGCCTACCCACGGGGGGTGGTACATGACCGCGGTCATACATCAAGAAATACAGGTGGATGGGCTTTCCTTTCGAGCCCCAGGCACAACACAAGCTGAAGAGGTTGCCATCGCCCTAGCTGCTTCTGATTGAAAATCCAAACACATAATAACAGACTCGCGTTCGGCATGTCGCAATTATGAGGCTGGCTGGATAACTCCACTAGCTGAACGAATACTAAGGAACTGCAGCCGGGATACCGGTCCTACACCCCGCTGCCTGGTTTGGACTCCGGGCCATCAGGGCCTTGCAGGAAACGAAGCTGCAGACGCGGCGGCCCGAGCACTCATTCACCGGGCGTTCCCATTTGCTCCTGAGCACCTGGAACCTGAAGGTAGCTACTTACTCTCCTTCAAAGCTATCACATCGTATTATAAGGATAGGCATCGCCTCTACCCGGCCCCTGCAAAGGGACTGGGGAAAGCAAACGAACGCGTTCTACTCCGATTATTCACGAACACAATGCTGTGTCCGGCAGTACTAAAACTCTTCGATCCCGCGTTCACTGGCAGGTGCAAACACTGCGGGGAGGTGGCTGACACCTACCACATGGTTGGGCTTGCCAGCGCAACTCAGCTCTCTCCCCCCACCCCAACCCTACCAGAGAGGAATGGGAGGCGGCCCTGCTTGGCTGTTCGGACCTTCAGTCCCAAAAGGCTTTGGTCAAGAGGGCTAAGCTGGCGGCTTCGACCAATGGTGTCCCGGAATAAGGACTCCACCCATTGCGGGGCTCTTTAAAGAGCCTCACCTCTTTCATTAAATAAAGGCTTTTCACCACCACCACCGAACGGGCGATGGCGTTCCGTGTACTCTTCGGCAACGCTGCGACACGCTGTCGCGTCTCACTCTCAAAGACGCAGCTTAAGCGTCCTCCAAATTTTTGTGTCTCGTTGGTTGCCGCTGCCTCCCTTATTTTTTTGTCGCATCTGCTCCATCGCGCATTTGGCATTTCGGTTTCGGACCTCTGGCGCGTCCAGTGTCTTCTTGCAAGGGCGTAGCAAACAATCTCGCACGCATCGCTCGATGGCGGGACGCCTGAGGATCGCGAGGCTCTCTTGAGGAGGCTCCGTGTATGCCGCCACGGCCGAGCTCCGATGTCTCATTTTCGCCTATAATCGTGTCGAGCGCACGTGGGAAAATGAGAGCATTCGAAGTCGCTGAGTTATGCGTGCAAATGAACTCTTCCCTATACTCGGAAAAAAGTGTCAGTCGAGACAGAACGCCTACCGAAAACTATGGAGGGCACGGTTCGTCGGCCTATGAGGTGAAAAACGTCGTTCAGGATTCGTGCGTGCAACCGATTGAAATTTTGTTCCTAATCGCTTCGTATTTCTTTTAGAGATTTTTGGAATGCTTTCGTTTTTTTTTTTGCATAGTCTGCGCTGTGAGGCATCTGGATTTCTCTGCTTCTAGTCGAGATACATTGTCGCACTTAAATATTACGTTCTCGATAGTAATTCATTTCTCAGCATCGCGCAACTGCTACAAAACGTAAGAAACTGCTACAGATTGCCTATTTTTGCCTGTTTCAAAGCCGGCTTGAAACTGCTTTTGGTCGTTTCCACCTCTACGGCGGTCTTTTTTTAAAGTGTTTTTTCACGGCGAAGTCTTGGAAACTTTCCCCATTGATCACCTCGAAGAACGAGGCGTTTCCTGGCTTCCTGCAGGACGAATTTAGCATACTTACCGTTTGCAATGTTTTCAGGGCGAGGAACATAGCCCAAGGCGTACAGCCTTTGAAGGGCAGCCCAGAGTAAAGCTTGAAGGGATTTGGTAGGCTTTCTCTGAAGCGTTTGAAGTTTTTTTCTTGTGCCGGCATTCGTCAAGCGAGGCAGCGAAGTTTTCAACTCCAACTGATGGAGCCTATTGCCACAAAACCGCGCATGAAGCCTTGCCTGAAGCCTTGAATGGATCGAAAGTTGCTCTGTTTGTTCTCTGCATTTTGTAAAGGCACTTACTCGGATGCTTCTTAAACTTGTTTTCTGCACATTGGGCTTCGAAAACGATGTCCAGGTTAGCTTGTCACCCGATTTTTTTTTCTCAAAGAACTGGAAAAGATAAAAATGTCGGAGTCTGTCGTCAGTCTTTTCTTTTCATTCATGGTAAGTACCACCCTTTATCGATTCCTATCGGGCTTATGCATGTTTTACTTGTGTCGAGTTGTTTTTCTGCAACTGAAGTTAAGAAGTGGGAATTGAGTAGATATTCAGAAGGGTAGACGCTTGGGCTTGTTGGTTCATTTCAAAGGAAAAAAAAACGTAGCGCAAAAAGGACGATTACTCAGAAAGAGAGATACACACAGCGAGTAGCAAGCTGATTTACCCCTTGTGATTGTGCCGAGTGACCTGGAAGTAAGGTTAGGCTTCATGTGTTGTAAATCAAAAGCCTGGCAAATCTCCTTTTCTTATTCCCCCGCCCCTCAACATTCAAATCAAATCTAATCAATTCAAATCAGACTTTATTTTTTTCTAACCAAGACAGAGGAAGCTGAGGCAAAAGGCCTGGAGCGCCTGGCGAGGCCTCAGCTTCCTTGTACAGTTTGCAGTACAGTGCAGCGGGATAAAAAATAAACATGTTACAAAGCAAACAAAAATTCAACGAATTACAGAGCAAAACAAAGAGAAGAGGGCTCGAACATTACGTGAAACGTGATCATAGCAGAGAAACAAAATTTGACATAAAACCAGACTTCGCTTGCGCACATAAAATAAATAGTTGAAATATACAAGACTGTTCAACGGCAGTAATATTGATCAGACACAGAAAAGGGGCTATTTTTGTTAGGTATGCTAAGATTGTGTCAGAACGTCAGTGCACGAAAGTTTAAGGATTAAACATGTCATTTTTCATCAAGTAGAGTTTGGTTATTGCATTGCAATGTTTGAGAGAAACCCTAAAATCAAGATCACCCGAAAAATTATTTAGGGCGGTAGGTGCTTGATAGTTGAAAATTGAAAATTGGTTTTTGGGGAAAGGAAATGGCGCAGTATCTGTCTCACATCTCGATGGACATTCGAACCGTGCCGTAAGGGAAGGGAGGAAGGTAGGAGTGAAAGAAGAAAGGAAGAAAGAGGTGCCGTAGTGGAGGGCTCCGGTATAATTTTGACCACCTGGGGATCTTTAACGTGCACTGACATCGCACAGCACTCGGGCCGCCTTAGCGTTTCGCCTCCATCGAAACGCTGCCGCCGTGGTCGGGTTCGAACCCGGGTACTCCAGCTCAGTAGATGAGCGCCTTAACCACTGAGCCACCGCGGCGGGTGTGCTTGATAGTTCATTTTCTGTTCCTCAGGACTCGTACCTACTACGGGAAACAGAAAATGCTTTATAGTTTTTTTTCTGTTTCCCGCAGTTGGTACGCGTCCTAGGGGCTAGTTTCCTATGTGCTCGGAGGCTATACTGTGATGAGAAATTGTCTGGAATGGTATTATACGGCTGTTTTTGTTGATATGCTGGAACAAAAGATAAAAATATAACTGATCTGCTTTAAGCATTTGAGAAAGAGGGGTGCTGTAGCCAAATATTGAGTATGACCGTAATACCCTTCGATTGCTCGTAATGAATTCTTTTGTACAAGTATCAGTTTGTTGTCATTGCTTTTAGTCGTAGCGCCCCAGACGAGACTACGATAAGACAATTTGGAATAAAAAGGTGCACACTACAAAGATAGCTTCAACCTTTTAGGCAGGAGATGGGCGATGCTATAGAGGAAGCCAACTGTTTTACATAGATCAAATATAAGATTAGCAACGTGAATATTCCGAGAAAGACTTTCGAAAACCAGACACCGAGGAATTTTCATTTTCATTGATTTTCCTTTCATTATAATTTTCCTTTCATTCTCCTCTCCTTCCTTCACTACGGCACAACCCTGCTAGTCTGCCAGTCAACAGGCTCTCGGCTCCCCCCCCCCCCCCTTTTTTCTACGATTGTCTGTATTGCTTTTTGCCTTGAGATAAAAGGCTCACAGCGAACAACCCACGCAGGGAAACGTGAGAGGGAAGACAGGGATTTCAACACTAAACGCACACAGGGCGCCACCTTCGCTGAGCCGTAGTCTCTATATTATCCTGTCAGCTCCGCCGCCTTGTTTTAACGCGACAGCGTTAAGGAGTTCGTGTCGCAGAAAAGCCGGTGTCGTCGGCGTAGGCGTCTGTGGCCGTGAGCGAAAAATGACGCATCTCGGTGGACACCTGAACCGCGCCGTAAGGGAATGGATTTTAACGCGACAGCGTTAAGGATTGATTGATTGACAGATTGATTGATTGATGGATTGATTGATGGATCGATTGATAGGTTGATTAATTGAGTGATCGAACTATTGACTGATCGATCGATCGATCGATCGATTTTCCTTTCCTTACGGTGCGATCTGGGTGTCCAGCGAGGAATGCGAGACAGGCGTCATTCCCTTTCCTTAAAAGCAATTGTTCATTTTCCTTCCCTTACGGCCCGGTTCGGGTGTCTGCCGAGATGTGTGAGACAGGCATCCTTTCCTTGAAATTCTCCAACGGGCCACGCGTCGCGCCGAACGGGCGATGGCGTTCCGTGTGCTCCTCGGCAACGCTGAGACACGCTGTCGCGTCTCACTCTTAAAGACGAAGCTTAAGGGTCCTTCAATTTTTCCTCTCCTCGTGCCGCCTGCTTGGCACACGCAGTGTTAACGGTTTGCAAGTTTCTTTTAGGAGTTTGCACAGGCGACGCATATCAGTCAGCGTTGTTTAGCAATGTTTAGCGGCTGCGCACGGAGCATAGCGCCTCCATGAAGTGTTCATTTTTAGTCCGTGCCCTCGGTTATGTGCTTGTTTTCTCGTGTGTTGTGCGCAATATTTTCGTTTGCCTTCCTGTCTTCCCTTTAATTTTGCTTTGGGTAGAGTATCGACAGTTGTGAGTCGTGGCCTATCATGTGTTCCGCGTTCTCATCCGTCGTTTCTCTCTCGCTCTGATCCTTCGAATATGCTTCCCGAACTGACGCCGGCTGCTTGCTTTGGTTAAACTGCTAACGTAGCATTGTGCCGCCATCGCTGCCACCTCTGCGCTTCAATGTCCCCGCTGCCGCCAGTTAGTCGTTTGGAGTGTGCTTCGTTTGCAAGATTCCTTTGCTGTTCGGACGGGCGACACGGTGCAGCTGTCGCTATTTAGGAATGGGCTGCTTATGAGCGGGACTTTTAAGCGTGCCTATTTCACATGAGTGGTAGTAATCGGGACAACGCAAGTAAAAATATTGAAATGGTACAGGGTTATCGCACTCAACTGCAGTGCACCGCCACGACGGGACCGGCACGTTGCGAGCTGAGCGTGACTGATTCGGAACACTGCGATCAACTGCCATTTCGTGCTTAAAATAAGCACGAGGGGTCGTTTGGTATGCAACCAAGACGTTCAGCGATGACAACGTCGTCGTGGAACGCTAACCTTTGTGTTCTTAACGCCTTTTTAACATGCAACGAAGAACCAGACTTTGCAGCATCGAGCAACAGGCCCCGCCAGCGGGCGCGAACGGTCGCGACCTCAGTAGCGCCATACCGAGGAGGAGTATACGAGAAGAGCTCGGACCAAAGCTTCGCGCCTCCGGAGGTATCTTCTGGCCACCCGAAACACTTCTAGCACCAGGCCCCTGGATATCTACGCGGCGCCGTTAATCGATGCAGCGACCAGCTGGAAGCAAGACTGCATACTCTCGGGGCGACTCGGCAGCCGGAGGAGAGGCACGCACCGGCAGTTCATTTTACAAACTGCGCTGAACGATGCGCACACGCGCTTGCAGTTTTGCATGTTCTTTACTGTGAATATGCGAAGCGGCCCGGCACTTTTATTTTTATTTCGTTTTCTAGCCCATTCTAACGTGTATGTGAATATGCGTCGGCTGGGCATTAATATTATTATTATTATTTATTTATTTTTTGAGTTACCACTCTCATTTATGTGAATATGCGTCTCCGCCTCGCCTGGCACCGCAGCCGGTACAATTTTTAGGAGATGAAATGTCCTGCAGCTCAACATTGTCTTGTGTGTTCAGCTCTTGGCTGCAGCGCATTTACTACGTTGCGGGTGGTTTCCTATACGGCATGTTAAGCAATGTCTCCGGACAGTCGGATTGCAGAGGTCTTGAAAGCGCTGCGAGCGTGTGTAGACCGCTTAGGCCGAGTCAATTTATTTGTGGACCGTTGCTGTGATGAAATGAATACTGAGGAGAGCTAAGGAAAGTGGAGGACGTTGTATACTCCAGCTGAATCACACTGTAGCTGAGTGCGAAAATGTTAGGGAAATCAAAGGGGCTGCGGGGGGAGCCAGCGTCTTAAACCTTAATACCCCAAGCTCCTAACGCGCAGCTTGGCTTGTGCACCTTAGATCGTAAAAAAAGAAAAAGAAAAGAAATGCGCTTTGCTGTGTGCAGCCCGGAACGTATTGGGAAATATAGATTGCTTGGGAGCTAGACATCGGGGTGGGGCCAGACAAGTGCCTCCGGCGCACTGCGTTCAGTGTTAGCTGCGGTTGTCTCTTCTGTTCTTACCGTTGAGGATTTACCGTTAAGGAAATTTTCTTCTCGTCAGGTTCAGTAGAAACTAGAGCGACAGACAGTGCTATGGCAGCCAGAAACTCTTGCCATTTAATTTTCATGCTCATTGCAGTGAGCATGAACATCAAATGGCAGCAGTCAACATGTTCACGCGTGTAGAGAAAAATACATATTCTGAAGTAATCCATGGTAAAAAAGCGCGGAAAAACACGAGGACGGAACAAACACGACGACACGAGCGCTGTGTCGTCGTGTTTGTTCCGTCCTCGTGTTTTTCCGCGCTTTTTTTACCATGGATATTAGTAACAAACTTGCCCAGCTTTCCGTACTTCTCAAGTAATGCTGATGGTGACTCCAGCAAAGGTAACCGGCTACTCCAGAACCTGGGCATTAGATGTGCGCAGACAATCGCTTTTGACTAAACTGATCCCAAGGCGTGGCGATCCACGGTGTTTGAGTGTGGCGGCAGGTAGTAGTTTGTGAAATTGATTATGCGCTAGAAAGTAGACATGACCGAAATAACTGTATTCCAACGCTGGGTGGATTCTCCGGGATAAGTTAGTGCCACTTAAAAGGCAATTTACGTGGACGTGGATCCCGAAGCGACGTTCTGCTAAGGATTTGTTTCTCTGGCCTGCACATATGTATATTATAGTGTTTTTCTTAACGCGTACGTACGTATAGAGACCAGCGTACTACGTATAGTGTTAAACAGTGTGCATTTTCTGACCCAGTAGTACCGAGTTTTCCAGTAAACAGGCGTCGATCGCCATCTACACGGCCTTTCTTACGCTCGTTCTGATTCCTGCATGATTTCTTTGCCTGACGTAGTAAACAAAATGAATAACAATAAAAGAAGTTTTTGAGAAAATTCTGTAAAAGTCGATTGCAGTTGAAGTGAGGACTGTTTTTACCTTCGAAATAATTGTTTTTATTTGCTGCTTTGGTCATGCTTTGTTACTGCAGTTTATTTTTCTTGTGGGTTGCTTGCCAAAATTGTTATTGCAAGAGATATATATAAGGCCTCCTAACACAGGAAGGTACTTCACCACTTTGCAAGCAAGCGCGTGCTCTAGGCAAGGTGCATTTCATAATGTGGAGCAGCTGAGTGCTGTGCTCACTGAGTCTGGCGATATATAGCCACCTTGCAAAAAAAAAAAATGCAGACCCATACCATTCTCTTTCAGTATCTTCGTTGCTGGAGCTGGCTTGACAGTTTTTCTCCCTGTTTATGTGAGAAAAAGACAGCGCGTGAACTCAAAAAGAAAGGAAGGCGGGAAACTTCATTAAAGTACAACCCAACTGTGGGTGGCTACACTGTGAAAGGCCTGGAGGGCAATAAAGGGGGGAAGAGAGACAAAAATAAAATGCCAGCTGCCAGTGGGCAACGGTTTGCTCTTTCAGCCCAGGCCCCCGTTTTTCGCTATGGGAGCAATTTCCCAGAAGGCACCGTTACAGTGAACCTTAGCCATAAGTTGTGGTAAAGTGCAGTAATTTAGCATTTGCTTGTAACCCAGCGTTTCTAAAGCGATTAATTTTGATCTGTGGAAAAGCGAGCAGTTATTTTTTGCTTTTTTTTACTCTAGCGGGCTGAGCTATGCAAGGTGTTTTATCTAAGACTTTACACAATTCTTAAAAATAGGCTTTTTGAGTTAGAAGAGTGCTTTTCTCAGCATATCATCGTCAGCGATGTAGTACATCAGAATAAAGCTAGGACGTGGTAACTAGCAGGTTGATTAACTGATATTGAATCGTTAACGTAAAAAAATGAAATGCGTGAGTTGAAGGTAGAAGAGCGAAACATAACTCAAAGTTTAGGATATGCGCATCAGGATATCAAAGACCTGGAAGAAATGCTAAATGCAGAAGTCACCAAGAATCGAACGCTTGAAAGTGAAAACAAAACAAAAATAGGGACCCTGAAGGACGCGGGACACAAACAGAACAGTATTCCAGGAATAAAAACCGGAAATTCGAAGAGTAAGGGTCTGGGACTGGGCCCCGCCTTTGAATACGTCATCAGATGACGTTCGCTTTGAAACTTCAGGTTGTCGCTCCTAGCCTCCCAGCAGCAGCGTCGGCGGCGTGGCGGCATCTCTCCGGTCTCTCTCCGCCTTCCTGGATTGCGGCGCGCGTCGGGTTTCTTTGCTTGTCGTCTGTTGTAGTTAGCAGTAATAAACCCGGACCTCGAGGTGCGACTGCTCGCTCTTACGGCCGTGATGGGCATCGAGCCCTATGCGTGCCACGAAGCTCCGGAACTCCCGACAGGAGGCGGCAGAGGAAAATTGAAACCATATGCGAGAAGGCAATGCCCTGGCTCGCGCTTGCCCGAGAGGGTCGCGCGGCGGCACGAGCAGACGATTTTCACGGCTACCGGAAGTGTGCCCGTGACGTCGTCGCTGCCGTGGCTCCAGCGAATGGCAGCGTGTGGTGGCCTGGCGACGTCATGGTACAGTGACGTCTTTCTTCCACGATTTTAGTTCTATAATCGGTCACTACGAGCACACCAATCGGCCCACGAATATAAAAAAAAAACGTGTTTTTTTTTGAAAATTTATAATAAATTGCCGGCTCAGTTCCGAAGACATATGCTTGCTGTGAATGCTCATTAGCATCATTTCTAAACGTAGAAAACATTTATAAGCGACTTTTAATTCTTTGCATAGTCCCTTTAATGCACTTTCCATGCGGAACAAACGTGACGGGATCGACGAACTCTTGCGTGGAATTTCTTTTAAATTTATATTCCTGATGATATCCGAAACTTGGTTCAGTGATGCGTCTGACATCCTTCCAATTGAAGGTTAGCAACATTTCTTTCAGAATCGCCCCGACGGACGAGGGCGTGGCTTGGTAATTTACATTGCTACAGAAGTGCATTGTGAGCAAATTATTGAATTTTCCGCATTAACAGCTAATTTTGAAGTACTAACGATAAAAACTGCTAATGAAATGGTTAGAGCTGTGTACCGACATCCAAGTGGTAATGTGGAACATTTTTTCATGTTTTTTGACAGCCTAATAGATTACGTTTCCCAAAATAGTTTTGTTCTCACTTGTGGAGGTGATTGTTGATATTGACATCATGAACAGCAAAAACAGTTATGACTTCGATGCTAGACTACTTTCAGCTGGTTACAAAAGTGTCATTACGACTTGAACACTTGTTACAGCTTCCAATTCATCAACATTGGATCTTCTTATCACTAATCTCAATATATATATATATATATATATATATATATATATATATATATATATATATATATATATATATATATATATATATATATATATATACATACTGAGTGTGGGCACAATCGCATCAGACATAACCGATCATTGCCCAGACTTCATGACTTTTTCAGGCCCCCCCCCCCCCCCCATTCCAAAAAAAAAAATATTTGACCCATGAATTTACTTTCCAGCCTATTTCCTAAAGTGCTTTAGAATCATTTGAGCGCGACAATACTGCGTATGAATCGAGATTTGTAATGGAACGGAATGATACTGACAGAGCCTATTCGGCATTCCTTGAAGGTTTTCTTGTCATCTACGATAAACACTTCCCGCTTGAAACAACAAAGCGATCTCGGAAAACTAAGAAACCCTGGGTGACCTCAGGACTTCTAAAACGTATCAGAGAAGGGAACAACCTTTGTAATTATTTTTTTATGCTCGCAATATTGTTACGTGGCGGCCAGCCGAAGAAAGAGACACGATGATCGATGGAAATGAGATGATTTAATGGCTGCCGGCCTAGCGCGAGCGCTCCTGCCCGCGCCACTGCGCAGTTCGTCGTCTTCTTCGTCACACTACTCGGGGCCACCGAGCGATCGTCCCGATCGCGAACGAGAAGATCGGCACTGAAGATGAAATGCTGCAGATGACGATGGGCTTGTAAAATGGTTGGATACAGAAGAAGGAGGTGAAGGGCTTGCCGCCACGGTGAATGAGACGATCGGCGAATGAGTCCCGGTCCACGAAGCATCCGGGCCGCAGGTTGCCAGGAGCCGACGGCCGAGGTCCTTGGACGCACCGAACGCAGAGGCAGGGGGGGGGGGGGGGGGGGGGGCGGTGTCCTCACGTGTGGGCAGCGTCTCGGGTCGGTCGGGTCATTCCGGTCGCGGCAACGTGGTCAGTTCGTCGTGTCTTGTGGTCGGGGCGGTGGACGGGGCTGGGTAAGCGGCGAGGTCGGTTCAGGTCTGGCGGGCTGGGCACAGCCGGGCGGTGCGGACCAGGCACACACGGCCGACGACCACGGCAGGCGCAGGACGCCGAAGCTCCGGGACCAGGATGGCGATGAAGGGACCCCAGCACCTCACACCAAATGTTACGTGGCGGCCAGCCGAAGAAAGAGACACGATGATCGATGGAAATGAGATGATTTAATGGCTGCCGGCCTAGCGCGAGCGCTCCTGCCCGCGCCACTGCGCAGTTCGTCGTCTTCTTCGTCACAATATGAAGACAAACTCAAGGAATTTAAAACTATGCGAAATAAACTAAATTTGATGCTTAAACAGGCAAAACGTTTGTACTACAAAAACCTTTTCGCTGCAACTACAGTTAAAAAACCCACCTGCCGTATGGAATATCACAAATTAAATTCTTCGCAGACGGAAGCTTGTACCGCCAAAAACAATAGTTAATAACTGCGAACAGTCGTGTGGTGTACAACTTGCAGATCACTTTAACCGACACTTTGCTTATGTGGCCCCGGAAGCTAATTTAGGCCCACCAAACAGGCACACTAAACTACAGTCTCACTCACAGTTTGTTTCTTTAGCCTACTGACACGCTGGAAGTTTACTGTATATTCATTAACATGAAGAAATATTAAAGCATTAGACCCTAGTAACATACAGATGAGGCCAGTGAAATTTGTAATAGAATGCATTGCACCTGTTTTATCCCAGATTTTTAACTCAGCTCTTGAATCAAGCATTTTTCCCGATGGTATGAAAAAGGCTAGGATTACTGTAGTGCACAAAGGAGGCCATATAAATGTGAATAGTTAAAGGCCAGTATCTATCCTCTCGGTGTTTTCGAAAGGACTTGAAAGGCTATGTTTCAATGATTTAATAAGTTCTTTGAGAAAAATAGCGTAATAACTGACTGCCAATATCGGTTTAAGAAAGGACGGTCGACAGAAATGGCCTTACTTCTATTTAAAGAACAGATAGTTCAAAACATAGATGCTGGCATTTTGTACTCTAGGTCGGTTCATTGACTTTAACAGAGCCTTCCACTCCCTGAACCATATCATTTTAATAGGTAAGCTATCACAATACGGAATATGGGGCGGGCCCCTCAATTTAATTGTGTCATACCTGAAAGAGAGAGTCCAATGCATCCGTATAAATAATGTTGAATCATCTTTGCTACCCTGTGAAGTGGGGTACCGCAGGGCAGTGTCCTAGCCCCGCTTTTGTTGAACTTATATGTTAATGATATAGTACATATTAATCAGTCAGCCAAGGCGTTTATATACTGTGCCGATGATAGTAGCCTCCTTTTTACGGTTTTGTTTATGGGGGTTTAACTTCCCAAAGCGACTCAGGCCATGAGGGACGCCGTAGTGAAGGGCTCCGGAAATTTCGACCACCCGGGGTTCCTTAACGTGCACTGACATCGCACAGCACACGGGCCTCTAGAATTTCGCCTCCATCGAAATTCGACCACCGCGGCCGGGATCGAACCCGCGTCTTTCGGGCCAGCAGCCGAGCGCCGTGACCACTCAGCCACGCTGCGCCTCCTCCTTTTTAGCCGTAAAGATCCAAATAACCTGGTTCTTCAGTGCAGCATAACGCTCGAAGAACTGGCATAGTGGTCCCAGTCTAAACATATTATATATAATTAATCCCAAGAAATAAAATATTTACGCCGCAAAATTCTATCAGTTATATGAATGACCATATCGCAATAGTAGATGACCATAAAGTTCGTGGTGTTACTCTCACCTAAGCTGGGATCACCACATCAACTATGTTAGCAGGGAGCTCTCTGCGGTAGCAGGCACTGCGTCCTGTTGCAGAAGTACCTTACCTGAACAAATTAAACTTCAGTTATGCCATGCTATTCACACCTCACATAAATTGCTATAGTCTTAGTTGAGGCTCCACAACAAAACGAAACATTGATAAAATCAGTGTGCCCCAGAAAAAAGTTTTGCGTTACTTGGCAAACGTTGAGATACAGACAACAACAAAGAACCTATTCCCGAAATACGGGATTATTAGAATCATGCACAGTTGTGAACACCAGTTGTTAAACCAGCTCTGTTTCTCCTGCAGAGAATCTTCAAATTCTCTTAGACTTACGACAAATTTAAGCATTGTAAACCTTCCATATTGGTTAGCTCTCTATTTTCGCACCCAATGCAAGTTTGTCATTAAAACATAACCTACTATCACTTCTAAACAAATACGTCTTTTTCATCTAGGAAATAATTAAAATTTTTTTGTAACCTCAGCGGAAACGATACGCGTCACCCCAATGGCCTAAACACTCTTATTTGTTTATGATTTTTGATTATGATCTGTCAAATGAGTTCAGTTGACCTGTATTGTGTGCTATAATATATTAATAAAGTATTATTGTTATTTTATATTTTAACATATTGTTTTTTCATGATGTGTATGTTTGATGCTAATATCTTTGTACATGTTTTTCAACTTTAATGGGTGTCCAGATTTTATTCTTTAATAACCTGCGTTGACTGCTGTTTGGCACTATGACCACTGTGCCTCGTCATGTTTCTGAGTGCGAATTTTAGCCCTGGGGGCCATTCAGAGCTGTATCTCTAACTTCTCTGAAAAAATAAACGATTATGAATCACTGAGCCACCGTTGTTATTGTGACGCGAAAGGCGCAGGTTCGGTCCCGGCCGCGGCGGTCGCAATTCGATGGAGGCGAAAAGCTAGAGGCCTGTGTACTGTTCGATGTCAGTGCACGTTAAAGAACTCAAGGTGGTTGAAATTTCACGAGCCCTTCACTACGGCGTCCCCCATAGTCTGAGTTGTTATGGGACGTTAAACCCTATTTAACCAAACCCAACCGTCAACTTTTTAATTATTACTGTTATGCTCCTTAATGATTGAGTGACGTGTAGCCCACTGCAAGTAATATCCATATCAGTTTTTAGAATTTTGAAAGCGCGGTTACCCTCGGCGCTGTGGCCCAACAAATTATAGCTACATCGCGCCAAAATACATGCGCTTTCGAGATGCCTGCAGGCAAAGCAACCTCCCCAGTGCACGTAACTCGTCGAAATAGCATAGCCAAAATTTGCCGGGCCACACTGACGAGCGTAACCGCGTTTTCGGAATTCTAAAAAGTGATATGAATATTAATTACGTGGGGCTGCACGCCTCTCAATAATTAAGAAGCCTAACGGTAATAGTCCAAAAGTTAACTTGTGTACATTAGTTAACCAGCTTGCTAGTTCACAATGCTATGCAGAAAAAAGCGCTTTCTTTCTTTCTTTCTTCTTTCTTTCTTTCTTTCTTTCTTTCTTTCTTTCTTTCTTTCTTTCTTTCTTTCTTTCTTTCTTTCTTTCTTTCTTTCTTTCTTTCTTTCTCTCTCTCTCTCTCTCTCTTTCTTTCTTTCTTTCTTTCTTCCTTTCTCTTTTTTCTTTCTTTCTTTGCAGCGTTGCTCCTGCGTGAAATTAGCGCGGCACTTGATCGAGTGCTGAGGAAGGGTCGGGGTGGTCTGAAGATCGTACTACGCCAGCAGCGTTCGTTGGCGCACAAGGGCAGTTTCGCGAACGTTCCTTTTCAAATTTATTTTTCTTCTCGTTTAAGCGTCGGTCTGCACCCATGTGGAACAAAACGAGTTGGCGAAGACGGAGCGCGTTTCGCGAGCGACGCGATGTCTAGCCGCCGCAAAATTGCTCGAAAGGGCGGCAGACGGCGCTGTTTGCAGTAGTGCCGAGTCCAGCGGGAGCAAAGTTTGCTCGACTTTCCTTTTCTAATCAGCGCTTGCACAGGGCTTCACTCCCTGTTGGTTGCGTTTCGACAGGACTCCCCGGAAATGAAGCCACCAGACTCGCGAGCTCTTGATCCGAGCAGCACTGTGAGGACCCGCGGTAGGCCGTGTACAGCTTCCTATGTTTTTCTAGGCGTCCTCCTGTGCCGCCTGCTGGTGCCTTGTTTTTGGCAAGTATTTAACGCAGAACGGTGACTTGCATTATTGCGTAAATTGGAACTTATTGCCATTGCTCAGGTAGAATTTAGCCTCACGCCGTGAGCCGTTTTTTTTTTCTGTCATCTCTTTTTCGCCCCATGGGCTTCGTTGTTGTTGCCAGGGAGCTATTTGAAGTGCCGTCAGACTTAATAAATTTACTTGCTGCGGTTTTGTCCGAAGTGTACAGCAATTAAAAAAATAGAATGATTCGCGAATCGAAATCAGATAAAGAGCGTTAGCTAAGTTGTTTCTCCTGGGCTTTCGAAAAATTCGGATACGAACGTGTACATCACGAAAGGACGATTCTTTTGGTACCACCCGCATCCCTCTTCGACCTCTGGTTCGCCCGCCACGGTCCTCCGAAGGTTTCCCTCCTTACGGTTTCGAGGACCAAAGGTCGTCGGTACGAGAGCCTTACACACACCAGGCTCCAGCTCGACTAAAATCTTAGTGCGGCGAATGGTGCCAAGTGGGTGGCCACAATTTCGTCTCCAATGGCGACCCCAAGTGGCACCAGTCCCGGCACCCGCGTAGACGGTACATGTATAGCGGAACGCCAGGATAGGGGGTAAACCGGCGCCGCGCTGGCCCCACGACTGCGCGCACGCGGTCGCGTATTGGAGTGCCACATTTTTCTGACCCGAGATTTCCGTCCGCCATCTTGAAATCTCGGACTGACAAGAAACGTTCGAATGCGAGTGGTAAGAGCTAACGCTCTTAAAAAAGGCTAAGGTTGGGCGGAACGGCGCCGATACAAACCAGTTCATGTGATGTGTATTAAGGAAAACGGCAGTTACTGAAACTTAGGAAAGCATAGGGTTTTTTTTACGTTGTGGTGTTGATGAATGGGAAGTTAGTAGCGTAATAATTTGTGTGAAATATAATTGATTAGAACGCAGAAGAAAAAAAAAACGTTGCAGGAACCAACG